>NC_051154.1:106916355-107131126 GCF_013339745.2 Dermacentor silvarum | reverse complement strand
CTGTTGGTGCAATCGTTTTCTGTTTGTTTCCAAATCTGCATCCATGGCGTGACACAATGCACCGGGTTTTTTGCTAGGATCTAATTTTTACGTCCGCCTCATACAAAGAGAAGAGCACCATACGATCATCATCATCATCATGTTGGCTAGAAATGCTGCATGCAGTCTTCAGCCGACGCCGGCCAGCTGCTCGCTTCAAGTCCGATTTCACGTGTGCGCCATAGGGAATTGGGCGAAATATACAAGTGTAGTTAGCACTTTTACTTGCAAAAAAAAAAAAAAAAAACACTAGCAGAAATGATGGCTACATTTTGGTTACAAGCTACTAAGGCCCAACTGTGTGGTTGGCTACTTTTGGGCTGTAATATCTGTCTGTTTTGGCTATGTCACTCTGTGCCATCTGGCATCACTGCACAGGTCTGACCTTAACTTCTTTGACGCTTTTTTCATTAACCATGAATTCACAGAAATATCGAAGTAGACTGGCATCTGGCCAGCATTCCTAATTTGACCCAATCAGTAGTCCTTCTCCAGCCGTTTCTTGATTACATAGTGCTGGAATGCGATGAGCTTCTCTTCGAAGTCGCTAGGGAGGTTTTGGCCTACTGAACTCTATCGTCAGAGGCTGAACCTGAAACACTTCGTAAATTGCGTAACCCAGCCTCTGCTGGCCTCCAACTGAGTTTGTACGACACCTAGAACGTTCGCGACCTCCCTCGCCTTCGCTTGTATTATCTCTGTCGTTACGGGCATGCATGCCCGCTTTGTGTCCTGATGAGGTCAGCCACATCTTGTCGATCTCGTGGTATCGACCTTTCTGTGGTCTGGTGAATGCCATCCGCTTTGTAGCGCAGTTGAAAGGCTCATTCTGGATCGCATTCTTTAAGTCTACGCCAAACTAGTGCTTGGCTTGAAGGTTCGACATTTTCTCTGCTTGCAAAATGACCTTTCGCTTAAAGGCTACAGTGTAGTGGCATCGTTTGGTGGGTACCATTGCATGGCGAGCACGGGCTCTGCACTGGGTTACGGGGGCTAGAACAAGGTCACAGTGCATTGCTTGCAGACATAACAGCTGAGAACGCTCTGAGAAAGCAAAATGTCACACACCAATTTGTCTGCTGCAAGTTTGTGGTCAAGGGGTGGAGTTGTGGTGGTTGTGGCCAAACCACATCCTCGAATCTAAACCGACCCCCTAGGGGTCGAAAAAAGTATAAGCGTAGATTCAAGTAAATATGTTATAATAAAATTAGCTTGCATAATAATTACTAAGCAAAGTTTTGCTTCTAAAAATGGAATATCTTATTTATCGAATTTTCCGGTGTATAAATTGCATTTTTGTTTCCAACATTTGTTCCGATGCTCCTTATACAACAGTGTTACTTGTTATGAATAAAACCAGGCATGCAGGTTTTTTTTTTTTTTTTTAGTTTTTTAACGCGTGCATGAAACCGTGCGCTGCAGCGTCTGAAAGAAATCGAATCTTATATTACCCTTCGAGGGTGAATTTTTTTTTATCTAAATGGAATTAATTAGGGTCGATTTTTTTTATTGCAGATTTAAAATGTTCAGAGTGAACTATTTCAAAATCAAAAATGAAACAAGCTCACCGCAATTTTTTTAGTCGCCATATAGCCACACAAAAAAAAATTGAAGGACTCTGAAGCTTTGCCTTTAAGAGTGGAACGCGATCGCATTATCGGGCCCCATTTGCATTGCATTTTTCTTTATGAGTAGGCTTCACTGCAACAGATAACGTGGGAAAGCCAGCTTACAAAGACCAAGCTTACACCGATTCCCTTGAAATCGGCTTCACTTTTAAACACAAATGCATTGCTGGGAAGACATTTTTCCAGGGGCTGTATAAGCTGTATTATATGAAAATGTGAAAGCCCTAGGACCTTTTTTTTTCTTATTTTATTGTTTGCAGGATTTTACTGGTTGCAGGATTTTACTTTCTCTGTAATTACGATTATTGTATTTGTAATACCATAAATGATGCTGTTTTTCTTGAAGTTCAATATATGACCTTTATGTTTGTAATTAACCCCCCTACGATAATGCCCAACTCGGGCACTGTAGGTATTTGTAATAAATAAATAAAAATAAAATACTTTGAGAAATTCTATTAGATCACCAATTACTCTGTGCCACGCCCGCCTGCGTGGTCGGGGTGGTTCGGGATGTTTTTCTCAGCCGCTGGCGCCGACGCCAGATTTTTTGTGACATGGGGCCCTTAATGATATCATGTTAAATAAAAACAATTTTCCGTAGGTAAACATGCATTGTTTATTCATGAATACATATGGGCTTGCATGAATACTTACAATAACAATAAAAAAGGTACATACACTGGAATAGATGTATTCTGATTCGGCATTTGGGTAGTCTTACTTGCAGAAGAGCAACTGGCACGTAGTCATATAGCATAACTGAACCGTGTATGTGAGCAAACGAGAAAACTCGGTGGTGCACTTGTCATAAAAACCAAACGACTCAGAAACTTGCAGTAATGCTTCATCCCATTGCCAAGGAGGGGCAATAAGTTTTCACGCATCACAAGAAAAAAAAAATGAAGGCATGGCAGCATCGTTCGTATACGATGACATCGTTTGTAATACCAGCGCCCGGCTGTGAATAGATGTAATCGCACCCCTGTGAGCAATAAACGGGCGAGAATCTAGTGGTAACACTTTAAGAGATTAGAAACCAGATAAACATAGATTTTTGCGAGCGTGATAAACGCAAGCAGCTTGCGAAACTAAACCAGAACTAACCGCAGCGTGCCCGTGCACACGTGGATGAGGGAGCCGTCGCCGACGTGCCAGCATTAACAAGCTGTGGAACTGAGAGATAACCGAGAGATAACATTTTTTTTATCCACACTGGGTGGCAGCACTTGCCGGGCAACAGAGAGGCGAAAAATTGGTGCGTTTTTCAAACATACAGATAGCGTAGTAAATATAGGGCATCGAACATTTGGGACTTGTTTGCGGCGCCATATACAGTAGAACTTCGTTAATACGATCCCGTTACATATACGATTTCCTGGCACCAACGTTTGTGATTGAGAACACAAAAAATGACCAATTGAGATACACTTGTTTTTTACCGGTTCATATGCTTCCGGAAAACACGATTTTTCAGCACCAACATTCAGTACGTCACCAAACTGCGATCGTATGATAGGTTTTCCGGCCCCTAGATTTCGTCTAAAAAAAAAATTTGCGAGGCGCGCGCGATCGAAAACAGTACATAACCACCCGCCGCGACAGCTTCACCGCAATACTCGCCCGCCTGTCTCACTGAAAACGCCAGCGTGCACTCAGTTTCTGAAAACGCCGGCGCACACCCAGTTTCTTATGCCGGTATCAGCAAATCTTCTCTGGGGTTGTTGCACGCCACATTTACAGCTATCGCCGCCAACCCTATTGCGATAAGCATCTTTGCCTATCTGTTGGCAGCGTACTGCATTCCTTTAATAGGCGATTACCCAAACACGCAGCCGTTCCCTGCTGCAGACTGCGATCGTATAATTTTCTGGCCGCTAGATCCCATGTAAACAAGAAAAGGCGTGAAGTGTGCGCAATTGAGAACAGTCGCCGCCCGCCGCACCAGCTTCCCCGCAATAGTCACCCGCCCGTCTCACACGAAAACGTCTGCGTGCTCAGTTTCTTATTCCGGTACCAGCAAATCACCTCCCTGGTCATCGCATGCCTCATTCACAGCTGTCGTCTCCAAACCTATTTCGATAAGCATTTTCACCTATCTGTTTGACAGCGCGTGGGGCGTAGTGCCGTTGGTAGCGTACTGCACGCTCTTAGTAGGGCAATAATCCAAGCGCGTCGCCGTTCCCTGCTGCAGGCGGTGCGACGTGAGCATGTTTCAGGCCGCCGAAGCCCCACCAGCTCGGCATGCGTCGGCGTCTCGTGCCTCGTGACCATCGATTCGCGTAACACTTTGCGTTTATGTAGATGTAATCTACAGTTGAGTCTCTCCAATTTTTTAGTTACTTTGGATCGTACGTTGTCTCGGTTAGTACGTTTTTTCTCAAGTTTTTTTGTTTTTTTTGAAAAACATATGAACGAGGTTCTACTGTATTTACGTCTTGACCCTCAAAGGGTTAACACTGTAACTCTGTTGGTAGTTTGCTCCTAGGGCTCACCATGTAGGCAGCACAGTACCAGCAGTGAATGACGCGCCGCTCTAGTGTGTCCTCCATGATATAGGTGCCTCCATGGTTGGAGGTCACACTTATAGTTTGTTGGTATAGTTTAGTTTTTCTTAAAGGGGGGGGGGGGGCAAATAAATGTTACACCAACAAAACTAATGCAATAAATAACTAAAGGGTGCTGCAGTTCTTTATTGTTATGTTGTCGTGCTCGAGATATACCCATTCCAGAAAGCACCGCTTGATTATTGTCATCATCAGTTGCCCGCACAAGAAGTCGCCGTGCTTCTGGCTTCCACTCGCCATTTCGCTTTTTGTATGCATGAGTTCAGGCTGGTTTAGATGTGTTGTGATTGTTCACGTGTTCGTTCGTGCACACCCAGCTGCAGAGGAAATGCCAGCAACGTGAAGTTGCATGAAAGTTATTCAGAGGCTGACGACGGTTACCTAGCGATGCTGCCGGCCGAAGTTAGATTTTTGACAGTGCTTCAGAGGACGAGGGGTTCGAGTGAAGTGCAATAAATGTTGGTTTGCATCTCCTGATGTGAGTATTCACAAATTCGCCTTAACTTGAGCCTATGCTTGATGTGATCTAGATGACGCCTGGCGTGAATGTCCCAAGACACTCATTGTGTTTCCTTCAGTGCGTTCACATTGGGTATTATTTTAAGCAAGTCAAGCACAGGCTTCAAGTTCAGGCGCATTTCTGAACACGTGGGTTAAAAGGAGTATTGGTGGAAGATTTTTCGTTTGCTATAGTTCGCGGCTTGTAAAAATTTTGTTTACGGAAATTTATGGGCTCGAAACGAGCAAGTTCGGCAATTCCTGATGGAATTACATGCGTGCATTGTTTTATTGTGCCGAGCAATATAAAATACGTGTGTCTTATGTATGAATTTTTTCTTAGAAACTTGCGAAAAGTAGGGGGTGCGACTTATAATTGGGAAAATACAATAATTGAAATTCAAACATGAATATTGTTCAAAAGACTGCTTGCTGATTAAGCTGTAATGTCAGCTGCACGCTGCGGGGAAGTGCTCCTTATGTTGTGAGTAGCACGGCACTCTGCCACATGACTCTGCGTCAAAGATGTGTGGCATTGCAGCGCGAGCATTTTTTTCTACTTCATCTGGAAATTGCCATGACAGGGTCTTTATGGGGGCACCCATCAAAATAACCACAATGACCTGCTGTCATGTGCCATTTGCGGGAGAAATCCTGCCAGACGGGTCAGGTGTAATTGGCTGCCACTGGCTGGTCAAGCACTTAGTGTGTCATGCTTTATAAGGGCCCTGAAACACTTCAAGAACATATTAAGAAAACGTGGTCGATCGGTTAACGAGGCTTCTGTGAATATGTGAGCCAAAATCATTGCACTGCATGCAGCTGGGAATTTACAATCTCGTGTCAAAAGCAGTGACAAATCGCTTGCTCTCTCCTTTGTAATGTTGTCATGCAGTGTCATCGCAAGCAGCTGGACCCACCAACAACTACTGTATTGGCTAATTTTGTGATCGCGATAACGTTCTCAGTAATACCGCTATTGCTCATCAGAATGAAAAAGATTTATGTCTGTGATCTCAAAACGAGAGAAAAGCCGTTTCATATTTGCACTGCTGGTCTACACACGACAGTTGCGTGTTGCTGTGTCTGCTGCGTGTGGCCTCCGAGATAAAAAGCGTAGCATAGATGCACCGGAACTACCATGGGGTGCTTCCACGAGCCATCTAACTGCCAAGATATTCAACCTTTGGGTGGGGTCAGCGGGAGATAGCTCCCTTATGCCCCCTCAGTCTTCTGCGTGTAGCTTCCAAGCACACTAGTGGAAATGAAAGGAGAAAAAAAAAGCCACTCATCAGTTTCGATAACACCGTCTAACTTCGCTTGTGCAAAGGATTACAAAAATGTTTGCGGCAGGAGGCTCGTCAGGTGGCCTAATTTAATAGTGATGTCATTCTATGATTAGTTAGAAAAGTGTTTCAGGGCCCCTTTATCTGCAATGTATTCTTTCTTGGTGTATGTGGCTAATGTGCAATGAGCTACATAATTGGGGCTTTGGTACTCTGTGGTGTGCCATGAAGTGTGTCGAGTGCTGTTGAGTGCACGGGCTCTGTGTCTATGGGCTTGCTGAAATGTAAGCAGTCAATCTTGCTCACGCTGTGAAACCACACTGTGTTAACATATCCGATTAAGAAGATTGTGAGGTCGTTAATGGGATCTGGCTTTATGGAATGCTCACTGTTTCTATGAAAAGCAGCGCACTACTACAGGTGTTGAGTTAAGGACGACCTGTGCTCATGCTTATGCTCAAAGTTGCTGGACTTAGCAGTTTTTTTTTTTTTTTTTGTAATGTATTACTTCAAATGTCAAATGTAAAATTCATTAGCATTAAACTGCACCAAAATTAAAACTTATCTGAGGCTAACTGCTCCAATACGGGAAAAATTTCTGCCAGAAAAATTGCTTTAATGCTTTTTGGAATGTCCTAACCTTTTTCTCAGTGTCCGCTCTAATAATATACTGGCTGCTTATTGTTTTCTCATCGTGCAGGCATTCCCCCAATGACAGTGTTTGAAAAAGACGGGTTGAAGTTAGATTTTGCTTTCGAGAAAGAGCCGTCAAGCCCACAGACAGCAGTGATTCACCTGACAGCCGTCAATCAGTCATCCTGCCCCATGACCGATTTCCTGTTTCAGGCTGCTGTCCCAAAGGTGAGTGTGCAGCAAGCATCTCTGTTAGTCCTACTCATTGATCTGTGCACCAAGATTCAAGATAGCTTGTTGTTCTCAAACTACTTTCTATGCGAGTGCTGACAGAAAATTTAAAAGCCCATATTTTCAGTAGGTTCCATTGCCATGAAAACGTGTCTTCAATGTATTTATAGCAGCTGAAGCTTGGAACCTAACTTTATTTTAAAATTTGTATGAGCTGTCGACAGGAAAGTACAAAATCTAACAATATAGACAACAATCTGACTAAATGGGTGGGCTTGATTCCTTTCACGTGCACTTGCTGCTGCTTTCTTAGGTTGTAACCGACTAAACCAACGTAACGTTCCTGTCCTCCCCTACATTCTCCCCAACACATTGAAAGCTACTGTTTCACCTGGAGTGTTCAGATATTAAAATTGAATATTAATAAGGGCAATGATGGTCAAATAATTCATCCAACTTTTTAATGCTAGAATTTTTTCGAGCCCCTAAAAGGTTAAACCCCCCCCCCCCTTCCCTCTTCCAGAAAGGCTACCTGAGGTACATGTGTGGACCATGTTGCAAATATCAGAAGTATCAGGGCTGTCGTGACATCATGAGTTGCATGGCACTTTGCTTCATTCTTTTATTATCAGAATTTACTGGGCTTGCTGCACTATTAGCACTGCTGCTGCATACAGCATGCAGAATGGCACAAGCTCTGGCATGATGCACTGTGTACTACTAGTCACTGCTCAGCATAATAGTGCCAGAACGAAAACAAGGCACCTTTGGTCAAAGTAGCAGTAACTTTGTTATGCATGTTTGATGACACAGCTAGTTAAATTCAGGCCTTGAAATGAAAGCAGTGTTTGATGATTGATAGAAGTGCTAGTCCTGGTAGATTAGGCGCAGATCACTTTTCGTGGTTAAAAAGGACCGCACGTGATGCGGCATATTGATTGCCTTGTCACTCCTTATGGCCCCAAATAAGCCTTTGGGTATACTTTTCAGTATGAGGCAGAATTCGGAAATGATGTGATAATACATAATACATTAACTAGAGGGGTTGCTGCCGAGGCGCATGTGCACAATTCACAAGAAAAATGCATTTTTGTCTTGTAGTGCTTTTCCGTTTTGAACATGTTTTGCACATAAATGCATGGTGTTGTGTGAATAAAAGATAAGAGAGAAAGTTCAATTAAATGCATAGAATTCTGACAGCATGTATGTAGCTGCTTACATACTCAACATGGGGAACAGTATTGGGGACAGAAGGGGGCCTAGTTTAAGTTTATGCTTTCACTTGACCACTTGAAGTATCCAGTAGTATAGCTTGCAACCTGCTGCAATATAAATACTAAAGATTGCTGTGCATAATGTCTACAGGAAGTCTCGGCTTTCAGCTAATATACAGCAAGTTTTAAAATAAGGAAATCTTTCTGTGAGGGCAAAACCAACTGTATTTTGTTAACGGCTCCATCGGTAGAACATTGGGCTGCTGCACTGGCGGTATCAGGTTTGAAACCAACCATCGAACATGTAATTTTCTTTTTTCATTGAGCAACAGCTTCTACTCAGCGAAACAGATGAGACGGCAATTTCGGGGAGGTAGGAAAAGAAAATCTCTCTAAAATTTGTCTATTTCAATAGTATTTGTAGAATTTCCACGTTATTGCCTTTTTAAGTTTTATCTTCCCTCGTCCCTTCAACTACCAGCTTCATGGCCAATTCACTGTAGTGGGTAAGTGCCATGGTGTAATAAAGAGCATGCTTGGCTTAAAGAAAAGATGCAGGTCGAAAAATCGTATTTAAAAAAATATATATATATTACGATTTTGGTTGCAAAATTACGCTTCAACATTCTATTTTCTTGTGTAAAAAAATTGAGGCGTTTCTCCAACCATAAGACTGCAAAATTTATTTAATAGAGGCATGGTAGCTGGGGGGGTTTCATTCTTTTCATTCATGTTCAACTGATCAGGCTTGCACAAGTTTTGCTCAGACGGTGAGCTTTCCTGGCACAAGTACAAGTGAGCACTAGCCCTGGTTGTGCCAGCACGAACTCAATCACCAATTTTCACAAGTGCTCATACGAAGGCCATGCTTCCTACATATGACAGGCTGACAGATGAAAAGCTCTTGTCTTGCTGAGTTCTGGTCAAAACTCAAAATATGGCTAAGTCTTGCAACAACAAGATGTTGTTACAGTGCCCTAAAATAAGATTTGCTTCAAGCAGTATTTTGAGATATGGCCACTTCTATAGCCATACTGTGGTTCAATGAGGGCCTTTGAGGAGGTTCTACAGGTGTTGGACATCCTTTCAACTCTAGAGTTGATCACTATGAGCAAGCAGAGAGACCAAAGAAGAAACAATAGAATGTTTGGTAAACAGACAGCTGAAACTCAATCTCGTCGTCGCTGTGCAGCAAAGAAAGCCTGCGTTGAAGAGGAAGCTTGCAAGAGTTTTAAGGTTACCAACTACGGTTAAAGTTTTACGCTACTTTTGGAAAGACTTGTCTACATTTTTGCCTAATTGCATGCAAATTGATCATCTGCAGTAATAATAAATTGGCATGTTTAGGATGTTTCAGTTTTATTTTTCTCTGTTTTTCATTTTAGGTTGTTTTTTCACTGCTTGTGCACAAGAATTTTTGCTCTTAATGTGACTTAATCTTAGCCAAATTTTTCACGCACAAGCACAAGCATACGTAAAATGCAAATAGCTAGATTTTATTGTAATTTGCAGTGTCTTACTTTTGAGGGAACCACTGATCAATGTTCTCAGTAATAATAGTTGATATTAAAAATGTTCCTTTAAATAATAAAACTAAAAGAGAGTAATTTTTTAGCTTATTCGCAATGAGTTGCCTACCAGAAGCAATATAGGCTATTCTACAACACTCTCCTGGACTTGGTATGAAGCCCAAACCTTGCATGAAAGACAATGCTTTTCACACTTCTAGGGCGCACAGAAAAATAATGAGATAAGATATTGCTACTCTACAAACATATTATAAACTCTATATTTTGCATAAATTTCATCCAGTTAGCTTTAATGTTAATGAAAATAGATTTCTGAGGCTCGCCTCCTTTTCAAGAAAGGATTAAAGGGGCCTTGAGACACTTCTTGAATGTAACAAGAAAGCTTTGCCGATCTGTAGGTGAGGCTCCTGTGAGCATGTGAGCCAAATATTAATGCACTACATGCAGCAGAGAATTTAGAATCTTGTGTCAAAAGCAGTAAAAAAAAAAAAAAAAGCACTTGCTCTCTCCTTTGCAATGTCAAAAGCAGCTATGTAGCAAGAGGGAGTGTAGATTTCGTGATTGCAAGAACATTCTAAGTAATATTATTATTGCTAATTTTGAGTTACGTAAATGAAGAATACACGTGTGTGATATCAAAAAGACCAAAAATCTATTTCGTCTGTGCACTTCCAGGCTACACAGGACGGTTGGGCGTAGCTGCGTCTGCTGCACGTGGCCTCAGAGATCACATCGGCATGCTGTGTAGCTTAGATACCGTGGCCACCACAGGGTGCAGAAGCAAGCCCTCTCACTAGTGAGACTAGAGTGTACTGGGACCTTTTTTGAGTGGCGTAATGCCCCTCCACCCGACGCGCTTTGTGTTGCCAAAGCAGTGGCGGCATAGTACCTAACTATTGAATGTGCATCACGTTAAAGGGTATCGGGCACTGGAGCATGGCCGGTCTGGAAGTATCTGGTGTCTGGCCAGACGCGTGCTCCAGGCCGGTCATAGGTAGGTAGAGCTGCGGTTTGCTAGATGCATTTCAACACTGTCACTATGAGCAGCACTTCGCACAACATGCGTGGTAAGGCGAGGCACGGGTCAGTTGGCGAATTGCCCATATATTCCCTTCAGTCACGAATTATGATTGACTGTCGATAAATGAATTAAATTTATATAACTTTATGCCAAGGTGCTGCAGACTTTCTTAAGAGCAAGTCAAGATGGTAAAATAACTCTTTCTGCATTAGATAGTGACCATAATTACAGAGCGATTAAGTATCTAATTATTGTGCACTCAGTAATGATAGTTTTTCATAAAAAAAGAATTGAATCAAGGTTAACTATTGGTTGCAAGCGTTATTAGAAAAGAAAAATTACTTTTTCTTTTGCAATTGCAATTTCGCAATTGTCCCGTCAAACAGTGTAGTTGCCTTTTCCAAAGCGATATTTGGTAGCGATGTATTTCCCTCAGAAGTAAAATGAAGGTACTTGAGGTAAGCAGAACATTCAATTTACCCTAAGCTTAATTTTTGTGGTCCATTTCTTGCCACAACTGCACAGAAATGGCAAAAATAAGTCGTGTCCACAAAGGTGTACACCGTGACTGAAGGGGATATTCTAGTTCACTGTAGTGAGACGTTCTGACAACCGCATGCTCTCATTGTTGTGGGGGATGCAGCTCCAGGCACATGGTGGTGCGAGGCAGACCAAGCGCCCGCCTCGTGTAGAAAAAACGGCTCTCTCTGAACTGAAAGTAGTGTCGTAAAAAAAAAAATAAACAAGAAAATACCCAACTTTTGGGTTGGGCCTTTGCCCCCTTGTCATCCCCCGTGTCACTTCCGACGTGCTAGTGGAGACTAAAGGAGAGAGAAAGCCATGCATTGGTGTGATAACTACTACTTCGAACTCTCCTTATGCTTGAAGGATTAAAAAAGTCCTTGCTGCAGGAGATTTGTGAAGTTACATTACAGTTTAGATTTAACAATACAGTCGAACCCCCCTACAACGAACGCCGCTACAAGGAAATTTCCGCCACAATGAAGATTTTTCGATTCCCCGTCAGCTGCCCATAGAAAGTAATACAGAAACAGTCTCTTCATAATGAAGGCGTTTTATTCGGTATTTCCATTTCTACGAACTTTTCGAGAATGAAACTGGGACTGAATTGAAATTTGAACTGCCGAGTAGTTAAATTAGAAGGCCCTTCCAAAGCTGTGATGATCGCATGTCCTCTTGGTCGAGGTTTTCACGAACGAAATCAAATTCAAAGTACTGATTTAAGGCCAAACCGCATGAGAGCTTTTTGTGCGTGACGGTGACGAGCGACAGCTTCGAGTGACGAAACGGGCCGTCGCGTGAACAGATCGCTCATTCTTGTCGCTCGATCGCTCGGACTGAAAATCTAGAATTCGTCGCTTGTTGCCCGGAAGTGCTATCAGCGACTAGCCAATAGCGCGAAGCCGGAACAGGATGCACATCAGTCGAGTACTACCGATTGTCGCACAGAATGAGCAAACGACTTAATTTTGATACGTGCAAGGATAAGAACCTAGTGCAAGACCTTTAGAAATATTTATGCTGCTCTTTACAGTAAAACACATCAACTTAAATTAATGAAGCACGCGTCATGCCAGTTTCGGCGCGTATTTGCTGCTCTCATACCGCCAACACCGGGGAGACGTCGCTCAACGTCATCGCTCGCATGCGGTACGACTTGTAGGCGAACGCAACAGCCATCTCCATTGCGTCACTTGTCGCCGTCGCGTGCAAGATCGCGTGCATGCAGTTTAGACTTTAAGTCACTGAAATCCATAGCCACGCGTGGTCATCACACACCTGCGTGAGACTCCACGTGATCACCACAATCGCTGCCGTTTTCTGTGGTGTGTGTCCGGTCGCCAACGAAGAAGCGTAAATTTCTCTCTCGAGAAGAAGGCACATATGACTGCTGAGGCAGAAAGCAGAAGGAAAAAATTTCGTAGTTTCGCCTGAAAGGCGAAGCATCGATTGCGATAGCAGATTAGTAGACAGCTATACGAACTATGGATAGTAGTTTTATCGGCCGTTTAAACTTGTAAACATTCGCTTACTAACTAAATTGCCAAGCATGGTGTCACGCGCCCACATGTAAACATGAACGTATCTCGCTCGATGACCGTGGAAACTCGGGTGTCAACACGCTGGAATGAGAAGATGTGGCAGTAGCAGTGAGTGAATTGACCTTCGTAAAGTCTCTCGCTTCAACGCCAACTAAACATCGAAAGCACAACACACACGACTCTACCGGCACTAGTTGCACTTCGCTTGAAGATCAGGACCGCGTGGGCACGCACTTTGTGCACTTCGCCATGCCAACGTCTCTTCGTCTGTGGAAAATGACACCCGCTAGACACACTGACTCCGGCGACTGCTTTGAAAGTGATGGATCCTTTTGACCTCATCAGAAAAGTTACCAGAGTCTACGACATTGACACTGTGATGGGTTCTTTAAACGGACTGTGAGACTCGTGTAACGTCTTTGCTTGTTGTGAAGCGTAAGAAATCCAGGCTGACCGACTTCTGGAAATAAAACTTCGACTTTGATCATAAATATGCAGGGAAATTGTGCTTTATTGTGATGGTGCATGTGCCGCAAAATGAATGCTTCGTGATCGGCTGGGCATGCGCTTTGGGTTAGGCGTCGGCCGCAATGCACGAAAAATGCTGTAACAGCGGCGCGAAATGCATTCTCTCGTGAAGTTGACACTTTATTGACCGCCTTTGGTACGTCTCAACCTTTGCCCCTACGAAGATTTCCCGGATGGTGGTTTCGGTTTGGTTCGCGGCTTTTCCATTTGGGCGTACATATATACATAATAATTTCGCATCAGCGAAGTTCCGCCACAACGAACTTTTTCGGGTGTCCCATGAATTTCGTTGTAGCGTGACTTGACTGTACTACCATCACACGACATCCGGACTTGGGTAGTCTTTACGGAATGACCTGCTCCGGTAATGGCCCTCTATTGGAGCTAAAGGCATCAATAAACAAGCAAACAAAGAAAACCAGCGCTATGCGATTTGTGGGTTCACGCTGAATGAGTTTCATTTGCGATTCGCAGTGCAAGTCTGTGGTGAAGGCACGATGCATATCTGTATAGGCTGGTTTAAATCTGCGCCGTGTCCACCTCTACCTTATTCTGAATAAAAATGAAGCACAAGTACTTCAACGAGTGCGAGGTGCACTGCGGTCACCACAGTCTCGCAGCTGGGCGAGCTTTTAGGGTTAGTGTTGCGAGTAATATTAATTTTCCGATTAATTTTCCAAACATTGAATGGCCTACTCTTTGTGTTAATTCCAGTGATAAAGAAGCCCACACCTTTCTTCATTCTTGCTTAGATTTTTCTCTTGCTCAACTTATTATCAGTCCAACCCATCGCTCCGCTACCACGGCAAATATCTTTGATCTTGTCCTAACAAATAACCCGGACGTTCTTTCTGATGTACTGCATTTAAATGGTTTATCCGATCACGACATTATCACCGGGTGCATCACGCATCCATTTACTCAAAAGAAAACTACCATTAATTGAATTCATTGCTACAATTGCGCCAATTTTGAGATGATTAACTCGGAACTACACACCTTCTCTGAGAACTTCCTGGCTCAGTAGACCGTCTGTAGACTTCGTGCGAAGTGTCAAATGTGCACGAAACTGTGCTCTATTTCCTTTCTCTCTCTTTTCATCCCTATACCCCTTTCCCCAGTGCAGGGTAGCAAACCGGACGTGCATCTTGTTAACCTCCCTGCCTTTCCTCTCTTCTATTTCTCTCTCTCTCTCTCTCCTGGCTCAGTATTCATCACGCAAAATTGAACTAAACTGGCTGTCGTTCAAAACCACTTTGTCTCACCTTGTTATAAGTATGTGCTAATCATCACCATCCGACATCATAAAAATTCACCTTGGTTCACACATCGTCTTCGTCGTCTTAATAATAAGAAAAAGCGTTTGTACTGCCAAGCAATGACCACAGGTCTCCTGTCATCGTGGAACAAGTACAAGAATTGCGATGAAGAGTATCAGTCCCTACTTAGAACAATCTACGAAATTTCTTCAGTCACGACCTGTCTACTTTGTTAACCAATAATTCTCATAGATTCTGGCGCATCATCAATCCGAGTTCCTATCCTGATATAGTACTAATTAATGCTGATGGAGAACCAGTCACCGAAACTGAGTGTTCGCAGCTTCTTAACGATGCATTTTCATCAGTGTTAACCAATGAAGATATAACTTCTTCGCCATTATTAGAGCCATTGCCTAACATTTCCATGCCAGAAATTGTCATCAGTGAATCTGGTATTCTTGCCCTGTTGAATAACCTCAAAATTACTACTAGCTCTAATCACCTTGGTTTCAATAATAAGATACTTAAAAACGCCTCTCTAAACATTTTTCAAGTGTTATCAGCCCTGTTTTCACAATGATTATCATCTGGCATTATTCCTCATGACTGGTGAATAGCAAAAGTAATACCAATTTTTAAATCGGATGATCGCTCTGTTCCACTTAACTATCGTCCTATCTCATTAACTAGCAACATATGTAAACTTCTCAAGCACGTCAGATATACACAAGTCATCAACTACCTCGAAGACCATGATATCATTTTCAAGTACCAGCACGGTTTTCGCAGGGGTTATTCATGCGACACTCAACTCGCCGGATTTACCAACAATATGTTTTCCGCATTTAACGAAGGATTCCAAGTTAATGCAGTGTTTCTTGACTTCTCTAAAGCTTTTGATCGCATTCCTCATCACAGGCTTCTAATCAAATTAACACACCTAAATATTCACCCAAATGTTCTTGCATGGATTAAAGATTTCCTCTCCAACACACAATTCACCTGTACTAATGGCTGTAGCTCTTCTGTTCCTTTAACATCTGGAGTCCCCCAGGGCAGCGTACTTGGTCCCGTACTTTTCTTAATTTTTATTAATGATCTACCCGAATGTGTCTCATTTCAAATTCGATTATTCGCAGATGATTGTATTATATATCGTAATATTAATAATGACGCTGACCGCCTTTCCCTACAAACTGATCTTGATGCGGTGACTGCTTGGTGCTCCTCGTGGCTAATGTCTTTAAATACGACTAAAACAAAGCTAATGTCATTTACCAACCATTTCACTCGACTTCCTACCGCCTACATTCTCAATAATGCTAGCGTTGAACTTGCGCCAACTTACAAGTATCTTGGCCTTCATCTTCAGTCTAATTTAACTTGGCATTACCATATTAACACCGTCTTAGCATCAGCTAACCGAGCATTCGGTGTTCTTAAACGTAACCTCAAACACGCACCTTCACACTTAAAAAAACTTGCTTATACACGCTGATCAGTCCAAAAATTGAATATGCTTCTGCCATATGGGATCCCGATCAAGCATTCATTATCAATAACATTGAATCTCTGCAAAACCGTGCTGTTCGCTTCATCTTTTCCGACTATTCATGCTTCACCAGCGTCACATCATTAAAACAGCGTGCCGAGTTGGAACCACTATCATGTCGACGCCAGTTTGCTCGCCTAACCTTATTTCATAAGCTGTATCACCATTCCACACTTGGCGATGACTTCTTTTCGCCATCCCCTGCAGTCTTCCCGCGCCGTGACCATGCTAACAAAGTGAAACGCATAACGTGCCGCCTCATCGCTCTACGCATGATCATTTATCCCTAGCACAATAATAGAATGGAATAACCTACCATCACACATAGCTACTGAATTTACCATCTTTCCAAACCTTGTTGCAAGAAAACGGTTAGTGGTAGCTGATTAGTTATTACTTATTGTTGTATGTATGTACATATTAACATGTTGTGTATAAAGTTTCTTGCGATTTCATGAATTAGTGCATATACCCCCTGTTCATATCTATTTATTTCATGTTCCTTGTGTGTGTTTATTTCATGTTTTATTTCTTCTGTATATTTCATGTTTGAGTTATACTTCGTGTTTCCACTAGTACTAGTTGTATTTTGAGCGCTAGTGCTGTATCTTGCATGTACGAGTTTGTGTCCCCCCCCTATGTAATACCCTCGCATGAGAGCCCTGATGGGTAATGTAAATAAATAAATAAAATAAATTCATTGAAGTAAACAGGAAGTTACCCATTTTCTCTAAATAGGAACAAAAACTAGACATCAAAACATTTCATTCTGACACTTATGTCCAAGAAACTATGCCAAGAAACTAGCAGGTGGTGAGGGACTGAGGCTAAGAACTTAGAAGTGTAGGTCATTATAGTTTCCCTTTAAGTATACCAACATGCTGTGTCCCGTAAGCAGAGGAGTGTTGAGGTGATCATGCTGTCATTGATCTGCCCTGGCATAATACTAGTGCACTATTGTGTGTGGCTGTTGAAGAACCAATATGGTAGTATGTGTACTGACAGTGTGTGCAGTGTCTTTGATGCCAATGTTGTTAAAGATGAATATATTTTTAACAGACATTCCAGCTGCAGATGCTGCCACCAGATGGCTCTGTAGTACAACCAAACAGTTCTGGATGCGTAAGACAAACCATCAAGGTGACAAGTCCTCACAAGGTAAGCACCTTCTTTGTTTTTTTTGTTTTTTTAATTCTTTTAAAATTACTGTTACAGCTCGGACCACTTATAACCGCACATAGTGCTCGACTGCACATAATGCAGTATTTTCTGGCTCCCATTTATCTTCCCATTGAACTCAATGTATGAGCATACTGCTTATAGTACAGCCGCACAAGACGAAATACCGGTTATAATGCAGTTGCCAGGAAATCCCGCAGACAAACAATGCAGCGAGCGCATTTCTCAATGAGGTGCGCTGGCCAAGGCGAGAGCTACGAGGGAGAGATGCAAAGGTGGAGGAGATGCATATCAAGCAAACATACAAGGAACGGAAGAGAAAAGAAATGCGGCGTGCAGTCTGCACCGAACGCGTGCGCATTGTCGCTGTTTGTGGAAAGTAAATATGCTTGCCAACTGGATTTTTTTTTTATTTACTTTTTTTGTTCCCCGGACGCGGACAGTATCGCGAAAATTTCTGAATTATGGGCAGGGTGGAAAAACGACATTCAGAGGTAAAATCAAAATGTTGTTTTGTATATTACAACTCAAGCACCGCGGAAAAATCAGTCAGGGCCGTGTTTGCGTTAGGCGTTCACCCGTCGCCATGCGCGTTGTCACAAAGTGCACATATTGCACGTGAGACCTTCGCGACTCTGTCAGTTTAAACTGTGTTCCACAAATTTATCAGTTCGGAACGTTGTCCACACGCACGCTTTCGTCATTCCTACCTGTAGATGCACTTACAAGCTTTTGCTATTATGCGTTCACGGTACTTGCCAGTTGATCACTCGCAAACCCTGCTTCATGCGTGCTGCTATCATGCGCAAATGGCAGTCTGTGCATGTGACCTTGTGCCAGATCAATGTGTATTCGTCTACGGGCATAAACATATATCAAGGTCAAGCTACCCAAGATGGCATGCCTCCTAACACCCCCGCCAACTAGACCTAACCAGTGTCGTCTTGTCGGGAGTTGGCGGACAAAGTTGTGGTTTGGTGCTGAGTGAACGAAATGCTTTGCACTGGGTGTACAGCGCTTGGAAAACTGAGCAACCACGTTCCCAGCGAAAGTGAGGGCACATCCCATTCATATGCTTTGATTCTCGGACACACGCGACTGCTAGGTTTACATGTTTGGCACGTGCACAGCCTTTGAAAAATGTTGTTTTCGTTATATTGTGGTACCACTTATAGTGCAGAAATTCGCGACTCTGGCGACTTATGTTATAAACGGTCTATGCTGTAATCGAAATGTTTATTTGCATTCAAAATTGTTTATGAATTTCTTTGTATCTTCAACACTCTTAGGTAAAAGAGTTAGTATTAGGATATCACTAAACCCCCAAATGGCTGAATGTGAAGCAAAAAATTCAACCAGTGGCTGAGAGCTAACTCTTCACATTAATACAGTTGCATATTACAGCTGACACATTATTTTACCTTGCAGGGACATGCAAAATAATTTTGAATTATCCAGTGAAATTTTAGATTTGCTTGCTAAAAAAAAGTCACACTTCTGCTCGAAAGGTGAAGCTTTGATAGCTATAGCAAACCTATAGCTATGACCCTTACATGAAGTAAGGCTCATAGTTTTATGGGCATGATAAATTTCTGTAAACATTCACTTACTAACTAAAGAAAGCATGGTACTACATACCCAGAGACACACTTAAACAAAGTTCAGTCGATGAGTGCCAGCTTCAGTCGATGAGTGCCAGCAGAGAGGGGTGCACATGCTCTTACCAAAGCAAGCGTTTCATGCTCACATTCCCTTCCCCATTTCAACTGTGCTGTGTCTCCAAAACTCAGCTGATGACACGACCTCCAACACTGGGGCACGAAAAGACAGCGCACATGAAATTGCCAGCCTTCTCGGCTCTCTCTTGCATGCTTGCCCTTTGGACGGGCAAGGGCAGCAGGCCATGTGACCTCCAACACGATTACAGTGCAAGACATTGCAAAGGCAGATTAATGCTTACCCAACAGTGAGGCACAAGCAATCACATCGTTCGTGGGGCATCTACTAAGGGCACAATAATTGCGCTTGTCAGCACTTCAGTCTCACTTTTCTGTGTGAAATCCGCCAGGATTTATTATGCTATAATAATTGATAGCGTCATGCGCCTCAGATGGCCCACTAGTCGCTTGACTCTTTTCGTTAAAAAGTTGATTACTCTAGTTTTCACGTCTGTTTATATTACTACATTGTCATTTTTAAATGTAGTAAAAGCAATCCTGAGGAAATAATTTGGTTATCTTCTCTTTTTATATAAGGAATTTTGAACGCCCATTTTGTGAAATACCCTGGATATATATTCTTTTCGCTGAACATTTCACAAGTTTTCCAATTATCAAGACTTTCTAGGTGGCCATTGGCTGTTACAGAAGCAAGGCTATTGCTTTTCTTTGTAATATGTGTTATATGATGTCCTGACTGGTTGATGTGCATGCGGCTGTTTCTGGTGTTATTTGACGAGCACATAAAAAGCACTTTCATTTGTCTGTGTTGCCTTCATTTGTTTCACTGTAAGGTTTGCTTGACTGCATAGTACGTCCCTGTCATGCTGCCTTATAGAACCCTTTGAGGATGCGAATCAGAATATCCTACAGCATCAATGGTGCTCAAGTCCTGGAGCAGGCTGAAGTGAACAACTTCCCAGCCTCTGTATGGCAGTGAAAGGTAAGCATGGTAATTCTCTCATTGAAGGACTATACAAGCACTTCCTTTCTTTAAGTCTCTGCCTTGTTCACACTATCTTTCGATATGGCACCTTACCAACTTGACCAGTTGATGATCCTTCTGCTTTGCTAGCTGTCATTATGCGTGGGCAGTAAGTAAAAGCCGAACTTAAACAATAAAAATGAACGAACAGCCTGTACCAAGTACTTCCTGGTCGTATTGCCATTTCTGAAGTGCATGGCTATGGTTGGTCTGTGTAGTGTCAGGTGATATTGTAGTTGTAGTGATGTCCTTTATGTTTTTGACCTAGAAAAAGAAATCCTCCCTTATGTTGTATTCTTAGTCATTTCACGTGTGTAAATATGGTATAGGTGTGAACGATTGCCCTTGCAGGGGCTAAAACTGGTGCCAGTATCATCATAGCTCTATGATGTCATATGTTTAGCTTTTCTTGTAAATGAAAGCTAAATTCATTTTGGGTCCAACTTGCATCCCATGTCTCTTTGAATCAATGCAGAACTGTCTCATACAGGTTGGATAAATGAACTGGCAACTCACTTGAATAGTCTCCTTTCACAAGAAGACCAGCTTATTTCAAGTTTCATGTGTAGAATGCTAGCAGAGGCTTGTGCTATGAATGAATGATATGAATTGCACTGAGGTATGAAGTCGGTGTAGCCTGATTCACTAATTGTGGCCTGTAATAAAGCTGTATAATAATCCAACTGCTCTTTTCAGTATAGGTAGGACTGATGCACCTGTTAGGGCCATTTGTGTTGGAATGTGCCAATAGTCTCATGGACACACTGGCTCGTGTCTCGCATGGCTGTGGCAATCATAGAGTTTCCTACAAGCATTACTAGTGAAAATTCTGGTGCAAATGTCTATGGGAGCTGCAAGTATTGCAGTTGAGCCAGCATGGAAATGATTGGTAGTACCCGGATTCTAGTTCCTCTGGCTTCAGAGATGCCTCAGCGACTTTTCAAAATGGTAATTTTTAACAAAATATTGCATTATAAATGTGACAGTTTGTAATGGTTATTCATGTGTGCAGAAACTGCGTTCATGCTTGTAGAAAATATTTCTTGGAAATTTAGAAAGATAAAGCATAATAAATAGCCACCACAAGGAAGTCTGAAGCCACGAGCACAAAGGTTAGACAAATCCATGTATGTACTACCCATCATTCCCATGTTAGCTGAACGATCACAGCACCAGAGTTGCCTAGTAACTTTGGAGGAACCATGATTGCAGCCACATAATAGCTGCAGCATTAGTGTGTGCTTTTTGCTTGGATCATTCTGGCTGGTGTCAGCATTTATTTCTGGTGAAGTTAAAAGAGGGCAGTTCTTTGCTTCACTTTCGCATGTGACTAAATCATCCCCTTTTCATTGGCCCCCTTGATAAGCACCATTCCGAGAGAAAAAAATTTAATTTTTAAAGAAGAAAAGAAAATTCCAGGGCCCATTCGTCCAGTGGCAGAAAATTGACTCCTGCCTGTTTTCGTGATACGCATTGTGCTGCTGATGGCAGGCTGCACACTTTTCCAGCTAATGTGGCCATAATTAAATGTGCATGCTTTAGAAAGAATTGCAAGTTACGAAGACACCTGACAGGTTTCATTATAGTTTGTATGAATGTGAACGGCAGATATTCTTAGCCTTAGCGGTATTAACTTAGGTGGGTAGGATTTGAATAATCGGAATGGTTGATTCTTATCTTTTACAGGTTCTTTGTCGCACCACTTCACTCCTGAGAACTTTCAGGTCATGCGCTGGTGAGCAAGGTGGCTGCTGAGTTCTATCACTGAGCCTCATGCTTCGAAGTGAAAAACTGAAGAGGACAGACGACTTTGAGAAATGATGGACGTCTGCGTGTAAAAGGACTTGGTGGAGAGGAAGGGAATTGAAAAGGAAAAAGCCATGAGAACTGCTATACAAGTCAGCAGAGGAGCCAAGTGCCATTTTTCCATTCCCCTATCTCACATCCTATGCTCCTCATTCCCTTCCTTTTCCAGAGCATCCAAGTAACCTTGCAGCTTTTGTAGGTGCGACCAACATCTTAGTCATTGTTTCCTTCATCCCTCCCCAAAAGGAGGTGCTGCACTGGGCAACCTGACTTTGTTAAAAGTGTGTTGCACTGTGCAACAGTGACCCCACATGTTGGGTCACTCTAATGATATGCCCCTTTTTGTTGTTACAGAACATGTTTAGGCATGCTACGAATGCTGTGTGAAACATGAAATATTACCGACCTTTTTTTTTCTTTTCTTTTTTTTTTCTTTTATCACTTTCACCATTGTGTTATGCTCTTCATGTTTTTCTTCTTTTGTGCACTTCGCTCAAGCGTTTATATTTTGAGATGCCATGCTGGCAGTTTTTTTCTCTCTTTGTGAGAGGCCAGCAGATAGAACAGGCCAAGGTGCTCTGGGTGTGCTTAGCCATTCCATCCACAGGACGTATAGGGGACAGGAATGACTGTGAGCTGTTTTAAGTCCCTTGTGTCCTTACCAGTTTTTTTCTTTCTTTTGCTTACTGGAACTGTGACATGTGACATGTAGGACACCAGTGTTTGCGGATGTATAAAGAATGTGTACCCGTGAGCACTCGTCATTGGAGGATGTTTTAGAAAGAGGGAATTACGGGGAGCTACCGACACAAGTTTGTTGCCTGCATAGCCTTTTGCCAAAGGCTGTCGTGGTTGGGAATGCATCGTATATTAGCCAAGTGAATGTTTATGGCAGGCAACAGCAGTGGTGAACACAGTCTTTGCAAGCTTTTATTTTAGGGATGATAATGTAAATAGCCTGTGTTTTCTTGCATTTTCTTTTCTTTTTTTTTGTTCGAGTGTAGTGCAGCGCTATGATCTGTCCAGAGAGAATTTATACACACCTATATATATATATATATATATATATATATATATATATATATATATATTGGTGAGTGCTAAGATGTAAGAGAAAGGAGGTTGAGAGTAACGGTGAAAAGTAGTGCATTAGAAGGTGTTATGTACGAGCCCGCTGTAATCAGGAGTTCCATACTGGAAAAAGATAAGTGCCGTTATTCAATATTTCAGAGCCGTGCAATGGTATCTGGGGTTCTCTGGAAATGTGCAGTTTGGTTCCTCTGTTTAGAGCAAATAATTGTGTGCAAGATATTTCAGTGTTTACAATTGCTCTGTAGGAGTCTAGGCATTACACAATTTTTGTAAAAAGGAAATTGGTCGCGTATACACATGTTGGGTTTCACTGATGTGACACTTTTTCTGCTTGCGATAATTGAGCGAACGTGGTCTTTTTTTTTTAGTTGGACTGAGTGAGGGTTTATGGAATGGTTGTTGTTTAGGAGTGCTTGTTTAACTTAAAAAAAATAATAAAATAATGAACATTTTTACATGCTGGTGTAGTATTGTTTTGTGCCCTTCTTTCATTGCCTCACTCAACAAACCACAAGTGTAAAGAAATTAGAAATCATCCTTGATGTTGGGCTGCTGAGCACAAGGTCGCAGGATCGAATCCCGGCCACGGCGGCTGCATTTCGGGGGGGGGGGGGGGGGGGGGTGAAATGCGAAAACACCCGTGTACTTAGATTTAGGTGCACGTTAAAGAACCCCAGGTGGTCCAAATTTCCGGAGTCCCCCATTATGGCGTGCCTCATAATCAGATCATGGTTTTGGCACGTAAAATGACAATTTTTTTAAATCATCCTTAATTGCTGTGTTGGTTATGGCTCTTCAGTCTACTCAACAAGCCACAAGTAAAAGAAATTAGAAAGAATCCCTTCTTGATGGTTTGTTGCAATTACAACTCTTGAAATTCATTACTCTGTATGCTTAGCCATCAGCTTTCCAAAAACCATAGCCTCGTAAAGTAGCCTATTGTCACGTAGTAGTGACGCTGAAGTAAACAGTCGTAAAACTGTGTATGACAAAACTTATTCTTTATTGGGCGAACCTGTGCCCACAAAAGCAAGCTGCGCTCGAAGCACAACGAAAGCGGCGAGCACAGTCGGCGATCGTTGAAATCTGATCAGCGGCGAAACGCGTTGGCTTTTATACACGAGTCATCGAATGTTCCAGGTTATTCCCTGGTGCCCGCGTGTCTTCCAGAAAGTTCTAGACAATTCGCGTCGGTGAATACAGACAACAGAAAAAAGCATCGATCACGTTCGAGAAACTTCCGATACATGCAGGCGCGTCCTGCGCCGTGCAACAACGGTTAACATTTGTGAGCCGGTGAAGAGCTGTCACCGGTGAAAGATAAACAAATACACGTGGCAATACCCTCCCCTTAAAAAAAACATCGTCCCGATGCTACTATCGAACACGAATCCGAAAACATAAACCACGCGTAATAAAGACAATAAAAATAACAAAGCAACGAAGTACCTAAGTTTGTCAGCGGGCGTAGAAAGGCTTAAGACGCACCACGTAGATGACTTCGGGTCGTGCGCGGCGCCGCTGTGACTGCGAAATGCCGTCTGGCGCGACCTCATAGTCCAGTGCGCCAATCCGTCGGATAATCTTGTAGGGTCCGAAATAGCGTCGTAACAGTTTCTCGCTAAGTCCTCGCCGGCGTATCGGAGTCCAGACCCAAACACGGTCGCCGGGCTGGTACTCAACGTAGCGTCGTCGAAGATTGTAGTGTCGGCTGTCGGTCCTCTGCTGGTTCTTGATGCGCAGGTGGGCGAGCTGTCGACCTTCTTCGGCACGCTGCAAATAGGTGGCAACGTCGAGATTTTCTTCATCGGTGACGTCCGGTAGCATGGCGTCAAGCGTCGTTGCCGGGTTCCTTCCGTAGACCAGGTTGAACGGCGCCATGTGCGTCGTTTCTTGCACGGCCGTGTTGTATGTGAAGGTCACGTACGGAAGAATGGCATCCCACGTCTTGTGTTCGACGTCGACGTACATTGCCAGCATGCCGGCAATGGTCTTATTTAGGCGCTCGATGAGGCCATTCGTCTGCGGGTGGTAGGCGGTGGTCCGGCGATGGCTTGTCTGGCTGTATCGCAGGATGGCTTGAGTTAGTTCTGCCGTAAAGGCCGTGCCTCTGTCGGTGATGAGGACTTCTGGAGCACCGTGACGCAGGAGAATGTTCTCAACAAAGAATCGGGCTACCTCGGCGGCACTGCCTTTCAGCAAGGCTTTTGTTTCGGCGTAGCGGGTGAGGTAGTCCGTAGCTACGACGATCCATTTATTCCCGGACGTCGACGTCGGAAAAGGCCAAAGTAAGTCCATCCCGATCTGCTGGATTGGTCGGCGAGGTAGTTCGATCGGTTGTAGAAGTCCGGCTGGCCTTGGCGGTGTTTTGCGTCGCTGACAGTCTCGGCATGTCCTTACGTAATGGGCCACGTCGGCAGAGAGGCGAGGCCAGTAGTATTTTTCTTGTATCCTCGCGAGCGTGCGGGAAAAACCGAGGTGTCCAGCCGTTGGGTCGTCATGGAGAGCTTGCAGAACCTCTGGACGCAATGCTGAGGGTACCACAAGGAGGTAGCTGGCTCGAAGATGCGAAAAGTTCTTTAGGAGAATGTCGTTTTGCAAGAAAAACGACGCCAATCCTTGCCTGAACACCTTCGGCACAGTGACGGTCGCCTTCCAGGTAGTCTACAAGGCTCCTTAGTTCCGGGTCGGCTCGCTGTTCGGCGAATTCGTCGGCACTGATGGGTCCCAAGAAAGTGTCGTCATCCTGGTCGTCCTGTGGCGGCGGTTCGACGGGGGCGCGAGACAAGCAGTCGGCGTCAGAGTGCTTTCGGCCGGACTTGTAGACGACGGTGATGTCGAATGCTTGAAGTCTCAGACTCCATCGTGCGAGGCGACCTGAAGGATCCTTCAAGTTAGCTAGCCAACACAAGGCGTGGTGGTCGCTCACAACTTTGAAGGGCCTGCCATAGAGGTAGGGGCGAAACTTTGATGTATCCCAGATGATGGCGAGGCACTCCTTTTCTGTTGTGGAATAATTTGATTCCGCCTTCGATAGCGACCGGCTAGCGTAACTTACAACCCTTTCTAGTCCGTCAGTCCTCTGCACAAGCACGGCGCCGAGTCCTACACTGCTTGCGTCGGTGTGGACTTCGGTATCGGTGTTTTCGTCGAAATGCGCAAGAATGGGCGGCGATTGCAGGCGTCACTTCAGTTCTTCAAATGCTTCGATTTGCGGCGTCTCCCACTTGAACTCGACGTCGGCCTTCATGAGGTACGTCAGTGGCTCGGCGATCCGTGAAAAATCCTTGACGAAGCGCCTGTAATAGGCGCACAGGCCAAGAAATCTACACACTGCCTTCTTGTCGGCGGGCAGAGGAAAGTCAGTGATGGCCGCCGTTTTCTGTGGGTCAGGGCACACTCCAGACTTGTTGATGACATGGCCCAAAAACAAGAGCTCCTCGTGTGCGAAGCGGCACTTTTCTGGCTTCAACGTGAGTCCGGAGGTCTTACTAGCTTGAAGAACTGTTTCAAGGCGCCGGAGGTTTTCCTCGAAGCTTGAGGCAAACACAACGACGTCGTCCAAATAGACGAGGCAAGTCTGCCACTTCAAGCCTGCCAGTACTGTATCCATGACCCGTTGGAAAGTCACAGGTGCCGAGCAAAGACCAAACGGCATGACCTTGAACTCGAACAGTCCGTCTGGTGTTATAAAGGCAGTCTTCTCCCGGTCTCTCTCGTCGACTTCGATTTGCCAGTAGCCGGTTTTGAGGTCCATCGACGAAAAATACTTTGCGTTGTAGAGTCAATCCAAGGCGTCGTCAATCCGTGGGAGATGTCACGTAATAGTGACGCTGAAGTAAACAGTCGTAAAACTGTGTATGACAAAACTTATT
The DNA here is from genome assembly GCF_013339745.2 of Dermacentor silvarum. Taxonomy (NCBI): domain Eukaryota; kingdom Metazoa; phylum Arthropoda; class Arachnida; order Ixodida; family Ixodidae; genus Dermacentor; species Dermacentor silvarum. The sequence continues at coordinate 107,104,420 of NC_051154.1, read as the reverse complement.
CTTTATTGGGCAAACCTGTGCCCACAAAAGCAAGCTGCGCTCGAAGCACAACGAAAGCGGCGAGCACAGTCGGCGATCGTTGAAATCTGATCAGCGGCGAAACGCGTTGGCTTTTATACACGAGTCATCGAATGTTCCATGTTATTCCCTGGTGCCCGCGTGTCTTCCAGAAACTTCTAGACAATTCGCGTCGGTCATACAATCTGATAACATAAGCGTCGGTGAATACAGACAACGGAAAGAAGCATCGATCACAGGGGGCCGCGGCATACCACTGGTTTTGGCTGTTCAATTGAGAAGCAGCCAGTGTCGATACAACAGGTGTGTGCTCGATCGGTGTGCCACTGGGGGGGCCGCGGCATACCACTGGTTTTGGCTGTTCAATTGAGAAGCAGCCAGTGTCGATACAACAGGTGTGTGCTCGATCGGTGTGCCACTGGGCGCCACCGAGTGTACTCCAAAGGGAGACGTATGAGCGGAATTCGTGGTCGCCGTGATTGAAGGTTCCCCACAGGGGGCCGCGGCATACCACTGGTTTTGGCTGTTCAATTGAGAAGCAGCCAACGGGCAAAAGTCGGAGAGGGCTAAGGCCCCGTTTCCGCGCTGCGCTCCGTTTACTCCCGAAGGAGTCAATGATCGGGAGCGCTGCGACATCGCACTGCTTGGCATTCCAAAGGGAGCCGTGGCAGAGGAATGTGCCCGTGTGCACTGTTCGGAGAGGGCTCTGGCCCCGTTTCCAAACAACGCTACTGCTCCAAAGGGAGCTGGTACGTAGCGCCTCGCGTTGCCGTCCCCACAGGGGGTCGTTACAAGCGAGGGTGCAGGAGTGCGCTGCTCAAGGGGGGCCCTGGCCCCGTTCTCGAGCAACGCGGCGTCTGCTAGCACTAACAAAGGACAAAGGTCACTACGCCTAGCAGACATAACGCGGCAAGTCCAATTCGCTAAGGCGTATTGACTCGGCTAAGCACAGACAAAGGCTTAATGAGCCTTTGAATCCGCGTTGGGCACCAGTGTGGGTTCTTAGTGTCTCACAGGAGACCAACCACCGCGGGTTCGAGCTTAGCGAGCCACAGGGCCGCGTCAGCCGTCGCCTCCAGCACCGCTCGCGCGCGAGCTCAGAGGCCGCAAGGGGCTACCGAGCGACGCACGCAAAAACACAGTAAAGCCCTGAGTTGACGGAAACCGTTTACTGAAACCGTCGGCACCAGCACTGCACAAACACCCGCACGGAGGGGAGCCAAAGGGGTCCCGCACCAGGGCGAAAATACAATAACAGGCGCCTATAGCACGTCGCGGCGAGAGCACAGGCTCAAGCTAGGACACGCCGCTAGGAAAAGTCCCGGCGGCTATGCTACTTGCTCTGGCGATAACCAATGGGTCAACTCGCGAGAGCACGGGCAATATCCTTCGGCTTAGGCTTTCGGCAAGTGCGGCTCGGCGAGGTACGACCTCGCGCGAGCACTAATGGCACCGCTCGTCGGCTTAGCGTCGGGAAAGGATCAGCACAAAGTACGCGCTCCCCGCACGGGCAAAGGCACCGTGCGCGAGCTCCAGTCCTAGTCACAAAGGTGTCGGCGGACGAGAGGAAAGCATGAACGTACCGTGTGCTGGTCCCCGAGAGAAGTCCACGCTTCGCCGCTAGCAGCCGACAACCGGCCGCGTAGTGACGTCAGCGCCCCGCCCTCACCGCAAACCGCTGCGTGCGCAGCGCCACCGCGGGAACCGGTTAGGCGGCGCGGGCGGGGAAGGAGGCCAGCGGGGAACGATGGCGAGGGATGGCAGAGCAGTGAAGCCCGCGCAATCATGCCGGCGCAACCCTCAATCCCCACAAGGTGGATACACACGCGAGGGCAAAATCCCGCCTGCTCCGCGGGCCAAACAGTCACGTGATTACTTGAATCCGGCGCAGCCGAGTCAGGTCGCATACCCACAGCCGGAGTGCCGTTTGCGGAATCCGCGTGCCTACTCTCGACTCCAACGTTTAGCAGTTGCGCGTTTCATATTCTATAGTGCCGTGAATCCCTCAACAAGAGCCAAAAAAGTGACGGTTGCCTCTTCACTTAGCGTTTTCTTGTGCACCTTACTGATGTTGAGGTCACGCAAGTTGCGCGGTCTGAGTAAATATAATGCGCGCGCAGCCACGACTCGCCTTTCCCGCCGCACCACAACAAAAGCTCATGCGGTCACTGCTGCACGACAAAAACACAGGTGGCTTCAAGTCAGCAACACGCCATTGTAGCCATGCCAATACGTCCAATGTTGATTTGACGCTGACTACGCTAAATTTAGGTCAGACGACGGCCAAACGGACGGATGGAAATACCGGCGAGCATTTTCAATCCGGACCGCGAGCGCCGCGCGGCCTCGCCTAGTCCGGCCTCCTCCGATCGCGGTCCGGATTGAAAATGCTCGCCGGTATCAGTGTTGCCAGGTCCGACGAGGCGGCGTAGCCAAAAGCTAGAGAAGTTGTAGCCCAAATGTAGCCAAACACAAAAAGAGCAAAAAAAATTTCGTAGCGAAATATAGCCTTTTTTATTTTCAGTTTTATTTGTGTATACATTTTCACATTAGATTACGGCAATGCTTTTTTGCACAACCCGTCGTAACGAAATGTCCTTGCCACCGTGACGGTTGGCCCTTGACATCAACAACAGTGACGTCATGCTTGCACAGAACACTTTTTGATTGGGCCCGGAAGCTCTTCAGTTCCAGCGAATCGCTGCAGAGGGCGAAATCAGTGCTTTTATTTTATGACAGGTAGTACTAAGTTATTATTTTTATTTATTTACAGTAATATTCATCACAAACTCTGCTTTTTAGCTGTCGTGAACGCAAAATATTGTTACGGTGAAGGGAAAGAAGAAGGTGACGCGAACGAGAGGAAGACGAAGTCTCTGGCCGTTGCCTGAATGCCATATTTCTTCACTTGTAAATATACATCCTTCTACACTCGTGGGCCTGCTTTCTTCCTGCAACATTTTGGTGGAAGGTGCTGGGTACAATCACGGAACTTCGCAGTGGACGTCATCTACCTGCCGCCACAATGGCAGATCAACCGACACAACCGACAACGCCTCAGCAGTCCACGCCAACGGTCATCCTCACTCATCTGCGGGACCCGGGGACATTTTGTGGCACGGACAACACCGACGTCGAGGACTGGCTTGCGATGTACGAACGAGTGTGCGACAACAACAGGTGGGGTCCAACAATGATGCTAGCAAACCTCATGTTTTATCTAAAAGGAACTGCGAAGCAATGGTACGATACGCATGAAGCTGACCTAACAAGCTGGGATGTCTGCAAAGAAAAAATGCGTGACCTGTTTGGCAGTTCTGTCGGTCGTCAGTTGGCAGCAAAAAAAGAACTTGCATGCCGCGCTCAGACGTCCACAGAATTCTATGTCGTGTACATACAGGATGTGCTGGCTCTCTGCCGCAAGGCTGATAACACCATGACCGAGGCGGACAAGATTGGTCACATACTAAAAGGTATTGCAGACGACGCCTTCAATCTCCTGATGTGTAAGGATTGTGCCACTGTGGATGCAATTATAAAGGAGTGCCGGCGCTTCGAACAAGCGAAAGGCCGCCGCGTCCCTCAACATTTCGACAGGCTGCCCAATACCGCTGCGACATCTTCGTGCGCAGACCCGCCGCGGTTCGTTCAGCCGACAGGATCAGAAGATCTAACGCGTATCGTTCGCCGTGAGCTTGAGGCCATGGCTCCGGCTCCAATTCGTTCCGACTGTCGGGAAAGTGTACCCGCTATCTCGCTTATACAAGCGGTCGTTCGGGAAGAAATAGCGAGTTTGGGCATTCCATCTCTCTGCTCGGTCCGCCATACGAACACCTACCAGATTTCTCCGGCCGCTCGCTCCCAGACGCAAAGCTTCCCGCCACTCCGCCGCAACCCCGCTGACTGGCGCACACCGGATGACAGACCCATCTGTTTTAATTGTTCCGGCATTGGACACATCGCCCGTCATTGCCGTAATCGCTGATCGTCGTCTCCTCGGTGGTCGTCTCCGAGTCACTACCGCCAAGTACCAGACAATCGCACTTTCTCGCCCTACACGCCGCCTCGGAACATCAACGCCGACAGTGCTCCACCAAGATCCAGCCGCTCCCCGTCTCCGCAAGGCCGTCGGTCCCGTTCGCCTCTCGTTCACCGCTCTTCGTCCCCATCCGCAACCGGTCGCTTCCCTTCGGTAAACTAGGCGGTGCAGCTCCCGGAGGTGAAGCTGCAACTCCGACCCGGCCCACAAATCCTCTGTTGACCCTGCCTACACGTGGAAACCTACTGGACATTGAAGTTGATGGTGTTCCTGTCACATCTCTCGTTGACACAGGAGCGCAGCTTTCAGTTATGAGCGCTGCTCTCCGCCGAAGGCTCAAAAAGGTTCTGACTCCCGCCGTACCGTGCACTGTGCGAGTCGCTGATGGGAGTACTTCACCTGTTCTTGGAATGTGCACAGCACGTGTGACCATTGCGGGCCATTATAGCGTTGTTTTATTTATCGTCCTCGAGCACTGTCCACACGACCTAATTCTCGGCCTCGACTTCCTTTCGAAACACTCTGCCCAAATTGACTGCTCCGCAGGTGTTGTACAGCTGGATCTGCCGCTTCCTGCCGACGCAGACGCAACAACTTGTGCTTCACCCCGCTTATGTTCTGCTGAGTTTGCACGGCTGTCTCCACAGGCGGCTACCAATGTCCTCCTGACGCCCTGTCCTCCCGTACCTGATGGCGAGTACGTCGTGTCTCCGCTTACTGACGTGGTTTTGTCACGAAATATTGCCCTACCAAGCACCTTAATCCGGATCCTCGAAAACTGCGCTCGGGTGCCCATCCTCAATTTTGGATTTTCGACGCATGTGCTGCCACACGGCATTGCCGTCGCACTTATCACTCCTTTGGATGAATTTGAGATTTCTTCTTTGGCCTCCGAATCCTTCCTGAGTACTAACGCACCTTTGTCACCCATTCCTTCGTGCTCGACGCCTGCGGACGATGTTTGTAAGATGATCGCCCCTGACCTTCCTTCCGAGCAAGGAACAGCTCTTTGTCACCTCCTGTCATCTTATCGGGATATCTTTGATTTGGACGACCGTCCACTTGGTCAGACATCTGTCGTCACGCATCGCATCAACACCGGTGACGCCAGCCCCATTCATAGACGGCCATATCGTGTCTCCGCAACAGAAAGGGCCATAATTCAGAAAGAGGTCGACAAGATGATGGACAAGGACATCATTGAACCTTCCAGTAGCCCGTGGGCATCACCGGTTGTCTTAGTAAAGAAAAAAGACAACTCTTGGCGCTTCTGCGTTGACTACCGTCACCTCAACAAGATAACAAAGAAGGATGTTTATCCCCTGCCTCGCATTGACGACGCTCTTGACTGCCTTCACGGATCCCAATACTTTTCATCAATTGACCTCCGCTCCGGCTATTGGCAGATTAGCGTCGACGAGATGGACCGCGAGAAAACCGCCTTCGTCACACCGGACGGTCTGTACCAATTTAAAGTCATGCCCTTTGGATTATGCAATGCGCCAGCTACATTCGAGCGCATGATGGACTCTCTGCTGCGCGGCTTGAAGTGGTCTACATGCCTGTGTTACCTTGACGATGTGATTGTGTTTTCGTCGGACTTTGAGAGCCACCTGAGGCGCCTCACGACCATACTCTCTGTGTTTCGCAGGGCTGGCCTTCAGCTAAACTCCTCCAAGTGCCATTTCAGTCGCCGTGAAATTACCATGCTCGGCCATCTCGTAAACGCCGCCGGAATCCAACCTGATCCACAGAAAGTCCACGCTGTGCGCAATTTTCCTGTACCTTGTTCAACAAACGATGTCCGTAGTTTTCTGGGCTTATGCTCTTATTTCCGGCGATTTGTGAAACAATTTGCCGACATCGCTCGCCCTCTCACTGACCTTCTTAAGAAAGATGCCTCTTTCTCTTGGGGACCACTGCAGGAGCAAGCCTTCTCTACCCTGATCGAGCGGCTTACAACCTCCCCGATTCTGTCACACTTTGACCCTTCTGCGCCTACTGAAGTACGAACTGACGCGAGTGGTTATGGCATCGGCGCTGTCCTCGCTCAACGTCAACAGGGCCACGACCGTGTCATCGCTTACGCCAGCCGCCTTCTTTCCACGCCCGAGCGAAATTACTCCATCACTGAGAGGGAATGCCTCGCGCTCGTATGGGCAGTCGCGAAATTTCGGCCTTACCTTTTCGGTCGGAGCTTCTGCGTCGTAACCGATCATCACGCCCTCTGCTGGCTCTCCTCTTTGAAGGACCCAACTGGACGACTTGCACGTTGGGCATTGCGTCTACAAGAATATACATTTTCTATTACGTATAAGTCAGGGCGCCTGCATAAAGACGCTGACTGCCTGTCCCGCAATCCCGTGGATCAACCGGACGATACCGATGCAGACTCGGACATCAGTATTCTGTCTCTCTCCGGCTTTCTCCATATTGGCGACGAGCAACGCCACGATCCTGTTCTTCGAACACTTATGGAACGCCTAAGCTCCTCGCCTAATGACCCGTCTCTGCGGATGTTCACCTTGCGCGATGGAACTTTATACCGTCGTAGTGTTCGTCCTGATGGCCCGGAGCTGCTCCTAGTCGTTCCAAAGCACCTTCGACTGGCCGTGCTCCAGCAACTTCACGACGCTCCTACTGCTGGACATCTGGGCATCACTCGTACTTACGACCGCCTGCGGCGCCGCTTCTTCTGGCCCGGCATTTATCGCTCTGTGCGCCGTTATGTCACTTCTTGCGACCTGTGTCAGCGCCGCAAGACGCCTGCTATGCCTCCTGCTGGTTTGCTTCAACCAATTGCTATCCCTACAGAGCCCTTCTTCCGTGTGGGCCTCGACCTCCTTGGCCCCTTTCCTATTTCTATGAAAGGAAACAAATGGATTGCTGTAGCAACCGATTATGCCACGAGATATGCCATTACATGAGCGATGCCAACCAGCTGCGCTACAGATGTCGCCGACTTCCTACTATACGATGTCATCCTGCACCACGGCGCCCCTCGCCAGTTACTCACGGATCGCGGCCGCTACTTTCTCTCGAAGGTCGTCGATGATCTGCTCCGCTCCTGTTCTACAGAACACCAGCTCGCTACCGCATACCACCCTCAAACGAACGGCCTCACCGAACGACTCAACCGCACACTAACCGAAATGCTGGCCCTGTACGTTTCCGACGATCACCGCGACTGGGACGTCGCTTTACCGTACATCACTTTCGCATACAACTCGTCCCGTCACGATACTGCCGGATTCTCCCCATTTGACCTTTTGTATGGCCGCGACCCCACCTTGCCCTTCGACACGTTGCTACCTTCAGCAGTACAATCACCCAGCACTGGTTACGCTCGCGATGCTATTGCCTTAGCCGCCCAGGCCCGAGAGGTCGCCCGTCATCGCCTCACAGTCTCGCAAGCTTCTCAAAAACGACGCTACGACCTTCGGCACCGAGACCACCATTTTTCACCTGGTTCCCTTGTCCTTCTCTGGACGCCTTCACGTCGAGTCGGCTTGTCGGAAAAACTCCTTTCCCGTTATTCTGGTCCATACCACATCTTACGGCAACTGTCCGACGTGACATACGAGATCGCCCCAGTCGGTCAGCCTTCAGTGTCTCCCAACGTCACCAGCGATGTTGTTCACGTCGCCAGGCTCAAGCCCTATGTCTCCCCATTAAGCGACGCTCCATAACCTGCACCGGGACGGAGCTAACCCCACCGGGAGGGTGATGTTACGGTGAAGGGAAAGAAGAAGGTGACTCGAACGAGAGGAAGACGAAGTCTCTGGCCGTTGCCTGAATGCCATATTTCTTCACTTGTAAATATACATCCTTCTACACTCGTGGGCCTGCTTTCTTCCTGCAACAATATTCTTTAGCATCATCGATCTTTCACGTCATCTCTGCCTACGGCGTAGAAATTCAGCTGTCCAGCGATCTGCGACGGCGACGTGCTCACGGCTTCTTTTTTTTTATGAGCTAAAACAAGTCTTTCGCGCTATGATATCGCATGTTATTTGTCGCATCGTCCTATCTTGTTTTCTAGCTTTTTTTTTTTTTTTCAGTTAGCTTGGCCCGGGTTAGCTGGCACATGCACATGGGTACCGTCCATTTACATCAACCTGGCATTCATCTTACTAGGTTCTCTAGCACGGCAAGAACATGCGTTAAAATAAAGTGTCAGACAACAGATGCCACTCGCTGTCTGAATCGGTGTAAGCGAAGCTTTAAAAGATTATTGCGCAAAACGACAGACCAGTGCAAGAAGCGCACAGTCGCTTTCGGCGATGAGCACCGGTATTTCCATCTGTCCGTTTGGCGGTCGTCTGATGTCAATTTAGCGTAGTCAGCGTCAAATCTGTCCAGATTGGACAGATTGGCGTGGCTACAATGGCGTGTTGTGGGCTTGAAGCTACGTCTGTTTTTGTTGTATAGCAGTGACCGCATGTGCTTTTGTTTTGATGCAGCGGGAAAGGCGAGTCGTGGCTGCCCGCGGCATTTCTATTTACTCAGATCACGTGGATATGCCCAAACAGACCGAAACATATAAACTCCACACTACTAAAAACACAAGATTTTAACAGGCAGTGGGAGGCGCGGCTTGCGGACGAGGACCAGGACAGCCAACTGGCTCTCCTGGACCAAGCCCAGCGAACCGCTCGTGCCAGTGGAGCCCTGGGGCCGTATTTTGTAACACTTCGGTTTTCGAAGAATTCGGTTTGCGTGCAGCGATTGGTCGCCGCCTGGGTGACGCCGTCGCCTCAGGGCGTGAACGCATTTTTTGATGACGTCACGCACATGTCAATCACGCGGAAACCGAATTTGTCGTCTGCTACGAAGCGAAGCCGCGCGCGCTGCTTCGGTCTGATCCGAAGCGCGGTGTGCCGTGTGCAGAGCCTGTGCGTGCCGTGTGCACGGTCGAGATCGCGGCACTCGGAGCAAAATGACGGCGTGTGCGGTGCCTGTGGCGCCTGTTATCGTGCTTTTAGCGAGCCTCCGTGATAGACAACGACGACCTCGACGTCGACAAGACGCCTTTCAGATGACAGACGAGGGATTCAGGCGACAATTCAGATTCTCAAAAGAGACAGTGCTTCGACTGTGCGAGGAACTTGAGTGTGTATTTTGGCCGCAACGCGAAGTTAGCGTACAACGTCCCAACTAGCGGCATAAATGAGTCAACCGAAGTAAACAAAATTCGTTAAATCACTCACCGCCAGTACAACTCACACACGTTTCACAATGAAAAATATAAACCTCATCAATACCATGAACAAATTATTTTTATTTACCAAGAAGCGCTCGTAAATTACTATATTTTTACTTGGTTTGTGACGGTCACTGCCACAAAAGAAAACCCTCGCGCCGATTGGCCTCTGTCCTTCCACTTGTTTTCATTACGTCAACGGACCGCCCCAATGTGACGCCACCGCCAAACCGAATCCTTCGAAAACCGAAGCGTTACAGAATACGGCCCAGACTAGGGCCCCAACCACGGGACCTCAAATTTCATTTTATTCATTAAAGTTTCTCTCTCTCTCAGACCGCGCAGCCTGCGTGACCTCAACATGAGTGAGGTGCACAAGAAAACGCTAAGTGAAGAGGCAACCGTAACTTTTTTGGCTCTTGTTGAGGGATTCACAGCGCTATTGAATATAGAGCATGCCGAGTATGCAAACGCGCAGCTGCTAATAAGCGTTGGAGTCGAGAGTAAGCACGTGGATTCCGCAAACGGCGCTCCGGCTGTGGGAATGCGACCTAACTCGGCTGCGCCGGATTCAAGTGATCACGTGACTGTTTGGCCCACGGAGCAGGCGGGATTTTGCCCTCGCAGTGTGTATCCACCTTAAGCATAGGCTAGGCTGTGATGTGGTCCGGTCCGCTCGACGTGGGGACCAATGAGAGATTGCGTAGCCGCGTGACGTAGTCGATTGCTTGGCGACTATCCCGCTGTGCCGGCTTGTCTTTGCCCGGTCGCCCCGCTGGCTCGGCCGCCGCCGCTGTTGCTCACGCGTTCGTATGATCCGCAGCGGCGTGGTAACGCGTTCGGAACAGCCGATTTTTTTCGTATTGTGGGCAATGAATTTCGGCCGTGGGAATGTTACGAATTCGTAACACCGAAATTCGTACCAGCCGGGTTCGTATCACCGGGTTTTACTGATCTAGGGTTAGCCGGCAATCTTCAAGAGGGTGATAACTAGATTATGCTTTTCCGCACTGTTGTGTGGGCATTACCGTCTTGACATGCTGCCGTTGCTTTCCTTCCGGCCTACTCTCGATAGTAAACAGGCTGGGTCAATACCAACAGGTGCTATTTTTTGCTTTCTGATTCATTATTTAGCCAGTCGTGCAGTGGGTTTTACCGGAAGGGTAGACAAAATGTTTACCGGAAGTAGACAAAACGTAGACACGTAACTTGAACCAAATATTTTTAAAGTGCATGGCAGACTGCAGCTGGGTTTAACATTCACTTTATGGCCAAGTGCGTTTCATTACATTGTAAAGGGGTCGCAGGGGTCTTGAATTGCTCGGTGACACTGCCTTATTGGAACCTCGTATCCCGTGCACGTGATGATGGCGCGCTTCTTCCTCTTCTGTTCTCAGCACATTGCCGCCCGCGAGAAAACGGACGATATGGTCGATGATGACAGCGGCGCACCACCTCATCTTCTAAACTTCATTCCTTAGTCTCATCGATTTGGACGAAGTTCTCCAGCTGGAGGCGGTTGAATCGGCGCAACGCGTACACGGGGTACTATTCTGGACGTTGTCATACTCCGCCATTTGACCTGAATAGTACCTCCACTCTCGTTCTCGTTTTCCATGTCTGCAACAGCCTGTCGCGCTGGCTGTGGCGATTGCCGCTGGCATCCCACCAGGTGGTAACCGACGCCCATGAATCATCTGATGGCGCGTGAGCGACTGGAGGAGGTGCCAGAGGAGTCTGATTCCTTTTCTTGGACTTACTGATCATGAGCAAGTCGTCCATGTAGGCGTTCTCGATGTAGGCGCTCCGAAGGTGTCGGGTGGTACATCGGCGCGGCGGTGCGCAGTAGGTCATAAAACTGGAACAGCTGCAAACTTTCATTCTATTTTGGCCAAAGTCGTCGGTGTTCTCTAGCGGTGGCGGACTTGACGGTGTAGTCGGCGGAAAAGTGTAGACTGCCAGTCGAAGGCAATTCTGGTCAAAGACGCTGGTGCTGTCGCATACGACCCGGTCAAACTTGTGACGTCCTCGATACAGTTGCGCTCGCACTGGGACGACCTGAACCGCCGGCGAGGCCGCATGTGGTGTTCATTTTCAACAGTAATGTAGCCATCCACGTGATGGCTGTTGGGTTAGCTTGAATACGTTTTGTCTTTGAAGACAGGCTTTAGAAGGCCTCGACGCTGCCTATATGTTGTACTCGGGGTCGTCGTTATTGTACCTTAGTGACCTGGCGCAACCCACTCTGAGGAATCCGCCATGAATACTAATTTTGAGAAATATGATAGCAATAAAAACTTGTAATTTGATCAATACTTCTTTTTGGGCGAGTTGGTACATCTTGAAACTTTGGGTAACAGCGCAAACAGACGACCACATATAAACTCTATTGTATCTACATATATATTACACAGAGAATTTGAGTTACAAAAGAAAAATGAAGCTAAAATTTTAGCATCGAGTTATTTTTGTCTCGCATAGGAAATTGCAGAGGACATCGCAACCTTTTTGTCACTGAAACCGAGTTTGGTAGCACCAAAGGAAAGAACCACCAGGAGAGTCAACGTCAAGTGAAGTTAACACAATGGTTAAAAACAATCTTTTAACCTTAAAACTACGACGTCCTAAAAAGAAATGTTCAGAGCGCTGCTTCGTCGGTGGTGTTCGTTTTCCTCGCTGAGGTGGTGATTACTGCCTATTTCTTTCTAGTGTTAAATTTATAAATGTCAGCATTATAAGGCCAACAAAGTTAAAACTTTAATGTATCTTCCATAACGCAGCCGTCATGGTAAGAGATGATCTCGTAGCTCAGTCGTACAGTATATCACGCCAAGTGCGAAGCGAGTCTACATAGCTATGGAAATAGCAGATCTCGTGAAACTTCCGCAAATAAGCGGTGTAGTTGAATACAAACATTACTTACATTTCACTCATAATTTGTCATTTGGTGTTGCATATATAAAGCTTTTGCTGACAAGAAAAATTTTATTTCACTGTCGAGTGGTGTATCCAGAACATTCGCACCACGCTATATCATGAGTATAACGATGTAACATGATCTATATCATGTTTCACGATTATCAAGCATGCTTTACACTATTTTTTTGCAAATAAATCTGATCACTTTTCAATGCGCAAATTGTATGTTCATTTAGGTTAGCATGATCAGACTGTTTCTGCTTAACGGCTTTCAGACGACCAGACACCATTAGGAAAACATCACTTCAACAGTGTAAGAATAAAAATATTCTATCATGAAAAAGGAAAAAATTCGTCGGCCCTTCCCCTACCGGGGAAGCGTGTTTCAATTTGCGTCCAAGCCCAGCGCTCGACCGCTGGCGCCGCCATGCGCCGCTCGCGCGTACGTTTCTAGGTACGTTCTTTTGCCGAGGGCGCTCGAACGCAATCATATGTTTCGCATGAATGCATGCTCTGAAAGCGTGGCTTTATTATGGCCGAGTGTTTACGACGCTCGCTTCGAGACCGCGGGTTCGAATCCCGCCTCGGCTAGATATTTCTTCCAGTAGTATCACCCTTTTCTTTTTTTCCTCTGTTTGGCGGCGCGGTCGGTTGAGCCCCCGTGCCGCGGGGGAAGCCGTGGCAGTCGTTGGGGTGTTGCTACGCTGCGCTCCACTACACCCCCCCCCCCCAAAAAAAAAATACTGCTCCAATCAGGTAGACTGCTCCCTCACTGTGAGTGAGATTATATTTGGATCATCAAAACGGTGATGCGTTTATTTAGGAATACCATCGATCCCTTAACAGCAGCCAAGTCGTGCCTAGTTGCCACCGGGTGCGACTGTTTTCACAAATCCGTGCAGGGGCGGGGCCTCGCCTCGATGACGTATCACCATTTTCTTTTTTTTCCTCTCTTTTGGCGGCGTGGTCGGTCACGTATCACCATGTTCTTTTTTTTCCTCTCTGTTTGGCGGCGCCTCAGTTCGGATCAGCTCATTCCACGTGAGCTAGAAGTTGGCGCGCGTATCATATTCGCGGTGTGCATTGTTTTGTTTCTCTTGTGAAAGCGCGGAATGCAACGATGAGCGAGCCTCCTGACCGACAGAAGGTGATCGAAAAGTACCTCCAAGGGTTACATCATCATAAAGACGGCTACTCCCATGGCTACCTGAAGTCACGACGATAAGCTTAAGCTTTTTAAGAGGTCCTTGGCTACTGTCAACGAAAGGTATGCTGTGCGGACATCAAGAGACCTGAACAAGTCGTCTAAATGTAAGGGTGTATCGACGGCTTCTTGTTGTTTCGCTCTGCGCGTAGATTTCTCATTGAAAAATGCCGTAGTAATTTTAACCAGGGCCTCAACCGGCAGAACGACTTGTTTTCAGTTGCGGTTAGTGCGCAACACTAGACAATTTATCTTGATTTGCCTTTTTGAAGATCGGGTTATCATTGTTCTGGTTACCGGTTCAGAGTTCCCCTGGCACCGATTTATATCGGTTTGAGTGGAGTATTGTTCTGGTTACAGCGACATGACCCGATCTTGTGAAAATTTGATAAACGTAAAAATAACTTAACTGTTAATTTTTGGTTTCAGTCATGATTAGAACCGCGCATGCAAGCTAATTGTGACTTTAAAAAATGAGAAAGTCTGCCCCTGTGCTCTTTACATATTTGCTTTGAATTCAAGACAGAGATGCGCTTGGGCGTTTGTTTTGTATGCATCTCCGCTTTTTTTTTTTTTTTTGAACATTGAAAAAGCAATCGTGCGCAACACGCGCCACACGAGACACGAATTGCGGTGGGGCTGTACTATGTGGTGGCTAGAAGGGCCACCATAGCTGTACTCAAGTCGTGACATGGCCGCGTGTGCCATCCGCGGTCCTGCTGCAAGGCATAGGCCTGATATTGAACTCTGTATATGAGAAGCTGAAGCGTCAGTGTCGAGCTTTTTTGTCGTGTTATATTAAAATCCCAAGGCCCAACCCAACTGTAACATGTTGGTTTTTTGGCGCTGCTTGCAAGTTGTTGCTTAAAACCACACAAAAAGGTCTGGGTAATTAATAATAATAATTATGATTATTCTGGTTGATGAGAGCCAGAATTTCTTGCCAGATGCATGCGAATCTTAGTTTCTTTGCTGCCCATTAAACAAAAACTAAAGCTAGATTCGATATTGCCTTCTGCTATGCATAAAACTAGGCGCCGTCATTAAACCGTCTTTATCGTTTGCGTCTTCTCCACAATCCACTGCGGATGTGAAATCTCTCTGGACAATGTGCCGTTTCAAGTTGTCAAGGAATCAGTCAAAGTCTGCATGTTCGGAATGGAATACTACAAGAAGACTCAGGAGAAAAAGAAGACCAGGTATGCTACAAGGATGCACTTGCAAACGCTTTAATCTCATGCAGATATCCAGCAGCCTTCCAACTCAAAGATTGTGTGCAAGCAGTGTAAAGAGGATACATTGCGACAGCTGTTTGTAACTTATTTTCCCTTATACAAGACCCTTTCAGGCCCCTTAGGTTCCTAGTAAATGAATAAATTTAGGAAAAGACCATTATGGGCTGTGTACCAGGCACATAGCCGGTGGTTAGAGTGCCCTCCCCCAAGAAATGTTCAGTTTTGCTGGGACGTCCTCTACCCCCTCTCCCACCTGTGGCGTTTTCCCATGCACCCCCCCCCCCCACCCCATTCAGTAGTTGCGAGCCAAAATGCTGGCTACATGCCTTGTGTGAACTGTGGAAGCACGTAACTGTTGTTTTTTTTTTGTACTTACCAAAGCCGCATAATGTTACAGTTGACCTGTGCGTCTTTTAACATGTATTTGAAGACACGAGAAATAAATATTCTTTATTTCATTTACAGGATTCAAGCACCACTGACTGGCCGAAGGAGGTGTACGAGAAAAAATGAATGAACCTCCAAGACACAAAAAAGAGGGTTCACGAGACTTTTCCCCTTTCCGTGGAACGGCTATGTAGTATGCACCATACTAACGACTGATGCACCATACATCAGGTCGCATGTTTTGGTTACATGATGGGCAAAAACTAGGCAGCTCAACGTTGGCTGTTTCTAGTTCCACGATACTAAAAGTACATGTTAATGGTAATGTTACATGGTAATGTACATGTACAGATTAATTTTAAAATACTAGCTGATAAATGCGCCTATTTTCTTGTGCATTCCTGTTCCTTATGCAACCCATTTTTTTAAATATCCCCATTCCCATAGGATGCCACTGAAAAAAGAATTTAAGCCTGGATAATTAAACAGTTCAGTTATTTTTACATTTATCAAAATTTCTGAAGATCGCGTCATGTCGCGGTAACCAGAATACTCCACTCAAACCGAAATAAATCGGTGCCAGGGGAACTCTGAACCGGTAACCAGAACAATGATAACCCGATCTTCAAAAAGGCGAATCAAGATAAATTAATGGTCGAGTGTTGCGCACTAACCGCAACAGAAAACAAGTCGTTCTGCCAGGTTGAGTTCCTGGTTAAAATTATTACTGCGTTTTTCAATGATACATGCATAGGCGTATCTACCGGAGGGGGGGGGGGGGCAGAGGAGGCACGTGCCCCCCCCCCCCCCCCATTTTCGAAAGCGGGCACTTTTGGCTACACACTGGAAAGTCCAACAAAACTACAACTGAAGCTAAGTTTTATATCTTAATAGAGCCACCACGTTACTAATGCTTTTCTTAACTACGTATCCCCGGTTTGGGCAGCGAGTATTGTGTCTCCTCGTGACGCGCTGTAGCGGGCGACGCGCGAGATTCCCCATACACGCTTGCATTGCGCAGAAGTCCTGGCACTGGACAGTTCCCGCAGTTGCAAATTACCGCCTAACCATACTTGAAAAAACAGAACAATCGGCTTGATATATTTAACCTTCGGGCGAGGGGAAAGGTCCGCATGTAGTATTTTAATCAGCCGCGCCCAACGATGGGTGTGCCTTACTGCATGAAATGGTTGGTTTATCAAATTCTGGAACTATTGAATCTCCGTCCAGAGATAGTCTACGTAGCGTTGCAGTATAAATATATATCGTATCACCATCAAAAATCTAATCAAACCACTTACAGGTGTAACTGCCGAATTTCTTTGTGTAATCACGACTTACCGTATATTTATTTATTTATTTATTTATTCATTTATTCATGATACCTCAAAGGGCCCAGAACAGGACATTACATGAAGGGTGGGCACGTAGAAAAATGGCGGGACAGGTTAGGTGGCGTGACTTGAAAGATGGTCTTCAATAGCAGCTTTGAAACGGGAAATGTCGGTGATGAGGGCGACGTCAGAAGGAAGGGTGTTCCATTCTCAGGCTGTGTGCAGAAAAAAACAACGCTGATACGTGGTGGAATGGGCGCGTGGTAGATAAAATGCATTGGGATGTGTATGGCGGGAGAAACGATGCGCTGGAATGATGATTTGGTTGCCTGTGGGCAGCGAATGAAAGAACCTAAAAAATAATTAAAAAAAAAGACGAGCACTTTTGCGGCGGGAGGTGAGCGAGGAAAGACACAACCGGGATTTTAAGGCTGAGACACTTTTATTATAGGAGTAGTCAGAGCGAACGAGCCTGGCAGCACGGTTCTGAACCGATTCAAGGGAATTAATCATTACCTGGTGGTTGTCATAGATAGCACTGGCATATTCTAGTTTAGAACGGATTAGGGTTTTATATGCATGTTCATTTATTCATGATACCTCAAAGGTCCCAGAACGGGACATTACATGAGGGTTTGCGAAGTGGTATGTTCGTGAAAGTGACCTTGGTCGAACGTGCAGAGCCATTTCAGTGCCAATAGAACACTTAACTGAATTTTTTCTAAAGGCCTGTGTCACTTCTGCTTTCATCGATTTCATTTTCATGCCGTTTCTGAATAAGGGCTACCGTTAAGCAACCACCAGGTTGCTTCTCCGGTGTCCTCGGTGAGCTAAACAAGGCATCTTGTTTATATCTGGGGATAATGAAATTTTCTGACGAAGTAAGATGTGTATTGATGAATTACTGTCTTTAAAGTTTCCAGCAAGAAGTGCTTCAAAGCATTACATGGGGACAAGGTTTAAAACGGAACACTAATATACGGGTAAAATTTCAAAGTATGTGATGTAATTACAGGAAACTGAACCATTTAGTGCAACTATTCTAAAAAAAAAAAACAGCTTCACTTAAAATCGGGTTGTACTTCACCAAATTCGCACACCTCTGCCGTCTTTTTTTTTAGTATTGAGAGTAAATTATGTTGATTGTACTTCGGTCTGTATAACCTCGACAGTACTATTACCTTAACTAATGATACATTTATGCTGTAGACTTAAACACGAATTAGTAAAATTGACTGCAGCAAATGTGCATTTTTTTGTGAGCTGCACTGCTGCTACTGGGTTGGATCAGGGACCTCTGGGCACTCAATGCCTTTTGTCCCTGCATCACATATAGATTTTATAGCGACAAGAAATAAATGCATATTCAAATAATTTTTCGGGCCTCGATGGTTCACCATGTGTTATTGAAAAATAGGTCTATTGTTACAAATATAAATACCAGATGCATTTCCAGACTTTTTCACTTATTATAATAGTAATTCAACATATATATATATATATATATATATATATAGAGAGAGAGAGATAGAGAGTCAGATCTGCGGTTTGCCCCCCCCCCCCCCCACTCGAGAAATAGTTGGTACGCCTCTAAATAAACAAGGCATCTTGTTTAATCTGGAGATAATGAAATTTTCTGGCGAAGTAAGATGTGTATTGATGAATTACTTTTTTTTAAGTTTCCATCAAGAAGTGTTTCAAAGCATTACACGGGGACAAGGTTTAAAACGGAACACTAATATACGGGTAACTTTTCAAAGTACGCGCAGGGCGAAACATTAAGAAGCCGTGGATACACCCTTACATTTAGACGGCTTGTTTAGGTCTCTCGATGTCCGCACAGCATACCTCTCGTTGACGGCAGTCAAGGACCTCTCAAAAAGTTTAAGCTCATCGTCTGAATTCAGGTATCCATGGGAGTAGCCGTCTTCATGATTTAACCCTTGTAGGTACTTTTCGATCACCTTCTGTCGGTCACGAGGCTCGCTCATCGTTGCATTGCGTGCTTTCACAAGCGAAACAAAACAACGCACGCCGCGAATATGATACGCTCGCCAACTTCTCGCTCACGTGGAATGAGCTGATCTAAGCTGATCAGAACTGAGGCGCCGCACACCGACCGCGCTGCCAAACAGAGAGGGGGAAAAAGAAAATGGTGTTACGTCATCGAGGCGAGGCCCCGCCCCTGCACGGATTTGTTGTGAAAACAGTCGCACCCTCGCACCCCTAGTCACCACCAGCCCAGCGTGTTCTTCGTTCCAACGGCAGCGGCTAGAAACATGGTACGCACGCGCGGCGCATGGCGGCGCCAGAGGCCGAGCGCTGGTAAGGTCCCTGTATAGCGCTGGGCTTCGGCGCAAATAGAAACACGCTTCACCGCCTTCACGGTCAACTCACGCTCAACGCCGCCGACGCCGTGCTCACTGCGCAACGGTGCCCTTAAAGCTCTCGCTTTAATATTTAGCGGCGGAGGAACGCGACACAGTGCGACATCCTACCACAGCATCTAAATCTTAAGGCGCCACAAAGCTCTCCCGCGAGACAGCACGTACGTCTAAAAGAGCTATTGGGGGCGAGCTACATCACTGGAAAAGCTGGCGCCACCGTCGGCGTGACGTGATATGAGGGATCAGGTGGACACAGCGGCCGCGTCGGCGCTGCTTCGGAAGCCCCGATGCGAGCTGACAACGAAAGTTTAAAGTGGGGATGTTTTTCCGCCTCGGGTGTCTGCTTGACAACACTTGAAAGCACTATAATAGCTAGTGGCTGCCTTTGAAGGCGTCCGAAATGGTAGGCTACTGCTCGGTGCCGCAGCGCCGGACGTATGCAATGGAGCCCGGTGTCGGCGTTCACACGTACCCGCAGGCCAAGAAGCTGCGTGTACTTTGGATTGCGAAACTTAGAACCGGCAAGCAGCCATCGGCTACGACTCGTGTGTGTAGCAAGCACTTCCGCGAGGGAGATTTCTGCTACGGCGTCGGGGCTGCGATGTTCGGTGAGTAGCAGAAAGCGCGCGCTGCACTGGTAATGTAATGAAGATTTGGCCTATGAACTTGATGATAGATACTGGCAAGTTCACCAGAATGGAAAGGAAATGGTAAGAAGCACATTCAAAAAAGGCATGGCATATGCTCATCTTTGTGTTAGCACTAAATAATGAATGTACTGGATTAACAAAAAAAAATGTCGCAGTTTCGATCGCCCGAAAGGCGAAGCATCAATTGCGATAGCAAATTAGTAGAGAGCTATTCAGAGTAGGGATAGTAGTTTTATCGGCTGCATAAACTTGGACACATTCGCTTACTAACCGAATTAACAAACGTGGTGCCAGCGCGCACAAGCAAACATGAATAGATCACGCTCGATGACCGCAGGCAACCACTGTTAAAACGCTGGCAGCAAGCGCAGCCGCCGCAGCGAGCGAAGGTTCGTGCGGTCTATCGCTTCAACGGAAACTGAGCGGCGAATGCACAGCGCATACAAAGGTCAGAGCCGTGTGGAGATCGCTTTTAAGAGACGGTGCGGGCGACCGCCGCAGCCGGGCAAAGTACAAGCGCTGTTGGCAAAGTAGAAGCTGCCCCCCCCCTCCCTCACGCGCTGCCTTCACGCTTTCCTCCTTTCGCGTGGGAGAATGAGTGGCCAGTTCCCCTTGCGCCCGGTTGCAAGATACGCATTTGGTGCCGACACAGCGTCGCCCCGCCTCCCTCCCTCCCATACATCCACGGCCTTTCGCGGCGCGAAGGAAGTCGCGTATGCTTTGCGCCGTGCGTTCGCTCTTCGTGAAAGTAGAGTGTACTAGAATATGGACCATTGTCTAGTACACTCTAGTGAAAGCGCGCGGGTCACTCGCGCATACGGCGCGCGGCGACGATTTTATCGCCCTTGGACTTTATACGGAACCTCAAGGCGACGCCGACGGCACAAATCCGCTTGAAGTGTCCATATAATTGTTATCGCAATAAAAGAAGCACCGGGAATTTCTTCACTGAGAAGACCGACAAACTACAGTGCGACGCAACTTGAGAAGTAACGATTTTGAAACGTCCAAGAATTCAGAAGAAAAAAAAAAGATTGAATCGTCACGATGGCACATCACGAGTCGCCGTATAGCGTTGAAGACACTAGTTGTAATGAAATTATTTTTTAACAGCTCTGATAGCGTCCACGCAACAATGGTTGCTTGTGTACTGTCAAATGTTCATATGCTGCGACCTAAAGCTCACGGCACGGTGCGAAAACGCGCTCGCAGCGAAAGCGAGACATTTGTGCGTGGACATGCGTGCAGACGCGCAGTAGGTCGCTGCGAACCCGTGTGATCGCTGCATTGAGGCTTCATTCTGTTATGCTCCATTTGGATATACAGAAAGCCTAACTATAAGAACACATTTCGCTTAGTCTGCTCCCAGCGATTGCCTACGATTCACGCAAGACGCTGGTTCGGGGGACTCGATCGAGTCGAGCGCGCACAATGGGCGTTCACTGTACGTATTCGGTAAAAAGATAGCGCCTGTAAACTATTCTGCGCTTTCTTTTTGCCCAAGGTTATTATTTTGACAGTAAGAAACTTCCCTCACTTGGAGAGTACTTACAGAAATGACCAGGAGGGCTCCCGCGTGGTGTTTTTATTGAGCGCTGACAGCCAAACCTACGAGGAGCGCGCCGCGTTATCCCTCATACTACGCAAGCGAGGCGCTTCCGACAGATGGCGACTCCGTAACTCCTCGCCCCCATGTTGGCGTTCGGCGACAAGCGCGCCCGTTCGAGTACGAAAACTGGCGAACGAACGAATTAAATTTATTCGCTTTAAAGCGGCAGGAAGACATCTACATGAGTGTAGTATACGCCGACTCGATATATTTGGTTGAGTCATGTATAATGACGTATAGTAGCCGTAAAACGGAAACCTGCTGGAGACGTTGAGAAAAACGGCTACTGCGGTGAAAAAAAAAGAAAGAAACTAGGAGATAGCGTCACATGACAGCATAAGTTAAAAGTTCACCGACGATTACGATATACTCCCTAATGCGAAATTTGCGCTCAGCTCTATACGTGTTTTCGTTTCGCGATATATTCGCGGACAATCTGTATCGTGGCGCAGGTTGCAAACGGAGCGAAGTGTGGCGCTACTGCCTCGCTAATCGGTAGATCGCGGGAGGCAGTGCGCGGGCGCGATTCACAGCAGCCGGCGCAGACAGACCTCCGCTCACGCAGCGCTTTGTTTCCATATATGGTATCGTTGGACGTGCTCGCGGCATGCCATCGGTGAACAGACGACGCATCCACTCGGCGCCATCTCGTAGCCATCGTCGCCGCAGAGCCCGTCTTGCGCGGCACTACGCTTTTCTTCTCACGCTTATGCCATACCCGCCTCCTCCGCTTTCCTCCTTGCGCTCTCTTCGCTCGCCGTATTTTAGCTCCCGCTGCGCTCCGCGTTCGCTCTTTCATCCTTCGCTCTGCTCATTCGCTCGGTTAGGCCGAGGGATGACGCCGACGCTCAACGCAGTAACGGGCGCCTAAGAGCTGCGCTCTGAAAGGAGAAATCATGGGAAAGGTACCCAAGCACGTGAGAGCAAGCAGTGGTTTCCAGACATACCGCGCGGTTGCGCCGTTATAAAATTGTTACGTGCGGCTAATCGTGCGGACGCTCGGGAGCTATAGTGTTACCGTTGCAATGGCCATAATGTTTCCATGTTATCGAGGCCGAGAACTGAAGGCAGCAAATGCAGCGAGCAAAAAAAGCAAGCGGCACGGGCTGGAGAAAGCGGGGGAAACTGCGGCCAGCAGTACGCAAACATTAAGTCCCTGTATGCGCTTGTTTTTTTACTGAAAGAAAAAGAAGCAAGCATTTCCAGGGACTTTACACACACCTATCACAAAGCAAGCCACGTACGGCGCAACTTTTCCCCAGAATTTAACGTGCCATATATGTGCCTCGCGTGATGCGTCGCGCCAACATGTCGCACCCGCGTATTTTAGACCACCGTGCGATGAACTCGAGCGCTACGCTAAACATAGCTACCGTGAAAGCTTCGCCGAACGGTCGAAACTGCCAATTTCTTGTTTCTTTATTGCTACCAAATTCTATCTCGACACCCCCGACAGCTTTGAAACGCACTGTTGAATAACCTATACAGCTGCATGAATTTATGTCTATTTCTCGGAACGCATCTAATAACACTTCACACTTCTTACTTTGTTGCGATAGCAATTTTGTGGGCACTCCTAGCAGATTTCTGCTGTCGCCGTCGCCGTGATGTTCCGTATAAAGTCCAAGGTCGATAACCGTCCTCGCGCGCCGTATGCTGTATGTGCGAGCGAAAGCGCGCGAGGGGAGCCGACGATCGCGGCTCAATCTGGCGCCCGCAGAGAGGGAAGCTGAAAGGAGACGCGCCGTCTTCCGTTGCGCGAAAGGCCGTAGGGGAATGGGACAGAGAGAGAGAGAGAGAGGGGGGGGGGGCGTTGTTCTCCGACAGTAACTGCGTATTTCGCGACCGCGCGCATGGGGAACCGACCATCGCGGCTCAATCTCGCGCGCGCAGGAAGGGAAGCAAGCGCAGAGGGGCAGCGGGGGTGGGGGTTGGCGTTTACTCGGGCACTAACTGCGTACTTCACCCGGCAGCGCGCGGTCGCGTGCGCCTTATCTTGAAGGCGATCTGCAGGCGGCTCATACCTTTGGGCGTCTGGTGTTCTTGTCGCTCAGTTTGCGTTGAAGCGATACACAACACGAAGGCCTATTCGCTCGCTGCTGCTACCGCGCTTGCTGACGCCAGCGTTTTGATAGCGAGTGTCCGCGGTTATCTAGTGTGATGTGTTCATGTTTGCCTGCGCGCGCTGGCACCATGCTTGTTAATTTGGCTAGTAAGCAAATAATTCGAAGTTTATACCGCCGATAAAGCTACTATCCTTGCTTCTGTCTCTTAATTTGCTTGCCTTTACCGTTGTACATCCTTCTTCTATGTCATCATCACCCCTCATCCAGCCTTTATGTCCCCGTTCCCCCCTCCCCCTGTGCAGAGTAGCTGGCTAGAGCATGCTAGCTCAGGCCGACCTCTCTGCCTTCCTTCAAGTAAATTATCTCTCTCTTGCTATCGCAATCGATGCTTCGCCTTTCGGGCGAAACTGCGGCTTTTAACAGCGGAGCTGTTGTAGGTCGAGGCTGCGCCGTCTGTCCATCCGCCGGTTTCACACAGGTCACGTGACCAGGAGAGGATAAGAGCCGCGCCGGGGAGGGTAAGTCACGTGACCAGCAGAGGAGAGGGGCGCTTGGGGACGAGGCGACCAAGGAGAGGCCGCACTGGGCGCCAGGAGGTGAGGCGATGGGTATAATGTATAAACCGCATGCACGCGATCTTGCGCGCGACAAGCGACGCAATAGAGACGGCTGTAGCGTTCGCTCGTCGCCTACAAGTCGTACCGCACGCGAGCGACGACTTTGAGCGACGTCTTGTTACCGGTATGAAGGCAGCAAGTACGCGCCGAAACTGGCGTGATGCGTGCTTTATTAATTTAAGATGATGTGTTTTATTGTAAAGAACAGCATAAATATTTCTAAAGGTCTTGCACTAGGTTCTTATCCTTGCACGTATCAAAATTTAGTTCGCTCCTTCCGTGCGACAATCGGTAGTACTCGACTGATGTACACCCGTGAGCAAAAGTATACGGACCAGGGTTGCGCGAAAAAGCCGATTTTTTCAACTGCTTGCGAATGAAACTTGAAATTGAGTACTGCAGTTCAAACTTGGCATTGCGAACTTTCCAGCGTGGTCGTAAATTGTAGTTTATGTGTGTTAATTACGGAGAAATTCAGTTTTTTAGGCGACCCTGTGGTCCGTATACTTTTGCTCACGGGTGTACATCCTGTTCCTGCTCACGCGTCACGTGCAACACATGCACATGTAACACTCGGTGTAACTAACACAGCTTCGCTGTTCGACTATCTTCACGGAGTGGAAGGGAGGTGTAATTTTTTTTCCATACATCGCCCTTTACATGCCCAGCAGTCAAGGGCTGTGTAATCGCCTCGACCTTCTCTCTCTTTTCTTTCTTCTTTACATCCCCCGCCCCTTCCCCAAGGCGCTGAGTCGTGCTCCCTAAAGGACTGCAGAAAATAGCGCCTCTAGCTTGCTCTTCACCCCCCCCCCCCCCTCCAATCTTCATCGCGATAGCTCCCGTGTTCATTCTAAATTCTAGTCGACGTTTGGAGTGGGCATTCTCCACCACACCTATAGTCGCATTCTCGCGCCTTAAAATGAAATAGGGCATATCACATACACTCCAGCCTGCTGAAACTTGAACTGTGCTACAGAGGTACCGTGGAAAAATACCACTGCGCGAGTAAGGCGCAATTCATTCTGTTAAAGCGAATCCGCCAGAATGCGCTTCCTTTGCAATGAAAACCAATCGTATGTTAAAAAGAATTGTTCTATATAGCTTCACTTTCATTAAAAAACTGGCATCGAGGAGATTCAGCCAAACCAGACCTGCGAAAATAAAGGTTGTGGTCAGGACTCACTCCTGGATCCGCCGAGTATATATGCGACTGTCTTCGTCGTTGCTGGGTTTTGTTCCTTTTTTTTTTTCTTTGTTCACGAGTATTGATGCTGTATTTCAGACTTCAGATGTGTGTGTGTTGCTCGATTCCTATATGTAAGTATTTACTTCTCCGACTATATGTAGTGTTCAGTCGGCTGGCGTTAAAGGGACGCTATAAAGTGGAATATTAAGTTCAGCTGCATGTAGGGAATTACGTTCTTACGGTGAGAGGAGGCTTGGTAAAGCAGAAAGGACGCAAGAACGGAAGGCCATTGGCGACGCCACCCTCACGTTCACTCGCCAGCTCGCCGTTGCGATGTACAGGGTTGTTAAATCGGTACACGATTTTTAAATATTGCCTGTGGCAGATAACATAATTGTATAGTTATTGAGCTAGATGATTCAAAGAGGCGGACAGTACTTGCACAATAACCGAAATACCGAAATGCATAATCGACAAAATTAACACATTTTCAAATTTGCTTTTTAATTATAATTACTTCACGACACTAATTGCAATGTATTAATTGTAGCCGATGAACTCGCAATGCGTATCCACTTGGAACGGATTCTCAGGATGACACCAGTTTCGATATATTCATTCCCAAAGTGTGCGGCGAGATACATGGACGTTCCATTTAGTTTTGGGATTAAATGCATAAAACAGGGGTTTGTTGGAAAAATAAGTGCAACAATAGCGCATTTTTACCGCAAATTTCACGGCGCATATCTCGAGACCCGTGCGATCCTTATGTTTCGTTTCAAATGGATTGCAAACTCACTGGCTACAATTTGTAAATTGCAATATGTGCCGTAAAGCAATAAATAAAAAATAGTGAATTATTGTTAATTATTCAAATACACATTTCGACTTCTTGTGCAATCAATGTGCGCCGCTTCGAGTTGTCGAGCTCAAGGACTACAATTTCGTTATCTGCCATAGGCGATTTTCAAGATTTTTATGGTAAAAAAAGAAAAACAAAAAAACATCTGTTGACAGCGTATAGAGGGTGTTTCACGTAACTACAACCAAGGTTTAAAAATAGAGTGGTACACCTGAGACGAATGAGACCACCGCTATATTGTTCGCCGTCGTCTTGAGGTATACTCGGACTATTATTCGAAGTACGGTGAGCTAGCAAATTTATTACGTTTAGTTAGGCAACAATTTAAATATTTGTTTTAGGGCATAAGTCATATTTGAAAAGTTATAGAGCCATGTTCAAAAACACCCAAAGAAGTTTTTCCCATGGCGTTATTTTTTACGTGGCTCTTGTTTCCTGACTATCAAGAAAGCCAGCAAAATATAAATATAATGATGTCTCTGCGCTCTCGCGAGCTTCCTTCTTTCGAAAGACGATAGAAAGCGCTGCCAACCAGAGGCGCAATAGTACGGTGACATCATTACTTTCATATTTCGATAGCTTTCGTCAGAGCCAGCAAAAAATAAGCATGTAACAGATAACGTCACAGAAACCACTTCAATCGGTGTTTCTGACAGCGCCCTACGTTTTTTCAAATACGATTTATACCCTAAAGTGATTATTTAATATTTTCGCATACTTTAACTAATTATCTAACTGATCGCACTTCAAAAAAAAAAATAATCTGAGTAACTTCACGATGAGCTGTGGTCTCATTCGTCAAAGGTATACCACTCTTTTTTAAAATTTGGCTGTATATATAGTTACGTGAAACACCCGGTATATACACGTAGTACGTGCCCAGTTAATACTGCTTACAGGAATGCGTGAGGCCGTTGCCGTTCATTCCACTTGAGCTGCGGGCAGCAATTCCTCTTCTTTTTGTTTTGGTTACATCGATGCCAAGTCTAGAGGGTACCTTTTATTTCCAGTGGGTCTTCCGGTTCTGGCGGGCGAGTGCTAATTTTAAAAAGGGGTTACAGTCATTAGTTCTGTAGCCTGTATGATGCTTTCCATGAGGAGGGCCAGATGATTTCTGAACGCTGCTTTGTTGACGGGGCTCAGCCTAAGCACATCTTCGAGGCCGGGAAAGGGAATGCCTTCGGGCGAGTACAGGATGTTCCTGCAGCGAGAAAAACAAATTAAAAGGTGGGTGACGCAACTGCCGCCGTGTGCTCCAGTTGCAACTACTGGCGCACC
The DNA here is from genome assembly GCF_013339745.2 of Dermacentor silvarum. Lineage (NCBI taxonomy): Eukaryota > Metazoa > Arthropoda > Arachnida > Ixodida > Ixodidae > Dermacentor > Dermacentor silvarum. The sequence goes on along the minus strand of NC_051154.1, from coordinate 107,077,426 downwards.
GGTATGGGCACACGACGGATGCCTATACCGAGAACTCGAACGGTGCCCACGGGCACATCGTAGCCAAAAAGGCACGCAGCCTGCGCTGCCTCTCAGGCTTCAACCATGAAAATATATCGCAAATGGTAAATATCAGGGGGCCGGGCGCTCAGCATGCGTGATCTATTTTCGGTTCCCCGTGTAGACGTTATAACGCGCAGCGTAATGGACAAGGTCGGGCGGTGCCCTTACGATCACCTTTTCGATTACCAGTCGAGAAAGAGGGAAGAAAAATTTACTTCGCTCAAGTTCCTGAGTCTTCGCAGTGGTGCAGCCGTCCAGATGTAGCGATTAAGTAAGCAAAATTGCGCTTCTGAATTATCAGAGCGGGCACTCTGAGGAGAGGCTAGTTAGACGCAAACACTTCTGCGAAGTCAGAGGTCCCGAGCGGCCACGAAGGTTCCATGGATGGTGCCGTGCCAGGTTCCGGGAGAATGAGAGGTCCAGTGCGATCAGAAAACGGTTTTATATACAAATTTACATGTGGTATTTTACAAGAAGGGCTCCATGATATTGGAGCCGTCTACATGCTAACATCTTTGCATGTTCTAGCGTTTAGATCTTCGAGTGCCCCTACAACACTCAAGTCCCGCTTTTTTATCCTTTTTGTTTCCCTCTTTCACTCGACGAGCGAATGCACTTTAGTTCTTAGGCATTGACCATCTTCGACCAGTTCGCCATATACCGCCCATGATGTGCGCCCGTTCCACCGGGCTCTGCCTCCAATGTTGCGTGATCGCCCCCGCACACCAGGCAACGGGTGACACCTTGGGAACCAAACGTTGATGTGCTTCCCACGGGAATGGTCGACGCTGGCCCATTGCAAGAATTAGTCGCCTCTCCGTGACGGTCATTTCGCGGAAGCCACCGTTTCCAGGGAGGGCGGTGGCTGATGTCTCGGAAGGGTTTTCCAGGTTGGCGCGTCACAGTCGGCGCCGGGCCTCGTCGTAGTTCGGGCGGGCTCTGGTGCTTCACAGAAACACACCAAGAGCGACGGTGCCATTTTAGCGACGCACGAGGCCGATGACCCATTGCAGTCTGAGGACTAATTGCTCATCCATCAGTCCCAGGTGACGGTGACGCTCCCCGGCCGCGAGAAACGACAATCGTGAAGAGCACTCCATAGCTTCACGTCTGTTGGTGAGGTCTCCTTTGTCCCGAAGGACCGCTAGACACAACACCAAAGACGGGTGGCGACACTGCCCTGGAGTTCCACACTGGCTCGCCGTGATGTCATCGGTTTTCATAAAATAAATAAATAAAGGGAAGCTTGGCTTACATTTCCCCCACTAATATAATTAACCCTTTTTCTCCAAAGGAATTAAAATATATAGTTCTGAAAGAGAACTCCGCCAGTCTATAGACTGATTTAGTGTTACTCATTATACGGGGTGTTCAAAATTGAGCGTTATGGAATTTTTAAAAATCTCCTGTGGCAGGTAGCATAATTCTTATCGTTGAGCTGGGTTATTCGATGAAGCGGACATTAGTAGCACGAGAAATTGAAACACATATTCAACTAATTAACAAAAATTCACTAATTAACTTAGTTAATCAGTTTACGACACATATTGTAATTTACTAATTGTAGTCGGTGAGTTTGCAAGACGATGCGCTTGCAATTAATTTCCAGGATGACACCAGTTTCGAGATATTATTTCCCAAAGTGTGGGACGAAATACATGGACGTTCCAGTTACTTTTGCGCTTCAATGTAAAAACGGCATTTTGGTTAAAAAGTAAGTGGAACAACAGTGCATTTTACGGCGAGTTTGATGGCGCATATTTCCAAATAGGTGTCATTCTGGAAATTCATTCCAAGTGGATACGCCTGACAAGCTCACCAGCTACAATTCGTAAATTGCAATATGTCTCGTAAAGTAATTAACTAGGAAGTTAATTAGCGAATTTTTGTTAATTAGTTGAATATAAGTTTAGATTTATCGTGCTACTAATGTCCGCTTCATCGAATAACCCATGATGATACGATGATATGTGGTGTTTTATGGCGCAAGGGCCAGTAATGGCCAAAGAGCGCCAAACGATGGTGTGCTCGATGATGATACAAATAATCACAAAGGGAAACGTGACTGACTGTGAAGATATAACGCGGCTGTATAGGGGCCTAAAACCAGTATCAACATCTAAACATAATAAATTAATGACAATGGCTCGTGAGGTGTGCTGTAAACCAAAAAGGTATACTCGGACGGAGTAAAATACTAAAATGTATAAATACCAGTAGCACTACTGCCTCACCGAGGCCCTTAAGTGCAAGAGCCTGGAGGCAGGTGCTCTACAAAGCGCTACTATCGCAGCAGGAGCCTCGGGCGAGAGGCGGTGCTACGATACTTGTGGGCCAATAATTTGCAATGCGCCAACATCCTGTAAAAAGTTAAAAACTGATTTTCTGGGGAAAAAACGGGTCCGTACCAAGGAACATTCTAGGATGAAAAGGAATAGGCTGTCGGTAGGCTAGAGGGAAGTGGTTTTTCCTTTCAGATTCAACTTTCCGACACTCCAGCAAGACGTGGAGGACGGTCAGTGTCTCGCCCCACTTACAGCAGGTAGGAGGTTCGCTGCCGGTCAACAGATAAGAGTGTGTGCCATAAGTATGGCCCATCCTAAGGCGACAAAAAAATCGCCTTATTTTTGATATTGGTGGGAAATTTCCTAAGCGTGGCTTGATTAAATGGAGTTTATTGGAAGTCTCAGTGGTCCCACATCTGTTGCCAATGTCGTCTCGTCTAAGTTGTTTTCGCAAAAATGGCTTCAGGTCTCTATGGCTGGGATATCTATGGAAGAGTTGCCAGCTTTCATTGCACTGGATGTGGCAGTTTCATCTGCAAGCATGTTGCCTTCAATCCCTCTGTGCCCAGGCACCCAACATATTATGATGTGCTGATTAGATGTATATACTTTGCACAGGAGGGAATATAGCTTAGTGAGTACAGGATTTTTGTGACTCTTGAATGACATCTGAGATGTTACGACAGATAGGGAGTCTGTGAATATAACGGCTTTTTTGTTTTGTTTTTTTGTTTGTTTAACAGCAGACAGTATTGCGTAAGCCTCTACGGTGAATATGCTTGTTTCCGAGTGCAGGACGTTGTATTCTGAAAACAATGGGCCGACGGCTGCATACGAAACACCGGCATTTGACTTGGAAGCATCAGTGTAAAATTCTGTGCATGAGTACTTGGACTGGAGTTCTAGGAAATGCATTCTTATATGTGCCTCTGGAGCGTGCTTTGTAACCTCTACGAACGATGTATCGCATTCTATGAGCTGCCACTGCCACGGTGGCAATGGCTTCGCTGGTACCATAAGATTTTGCTCAAGAATCTGAACTCCCATTTCCTCAGAAAGCTTTCTTACGCGCAGAACAAATGGTTCTCTAGCTGCAGGTCGATTAGCAAACAGCGTTGCAGATGTCATGTCGTTTATGGCTTCGTGTCACTGCCCCATTTCCTGGCATTTCCTGGCATCATGTCGTTTAAGGCATTTCCTGTCACTGCCCCATGTCGCATGCGACAAGATTTTCAAAATATTCATTGTTTTAAGGCATTTCTGCTTAAGATTACTTAGGTGTGGAATGAAAGTTAGCTTTTTGTCCAGAATGATGCCGAAAGATTTGTGTTCTGTGTTCACAGGTATGCGCTGTCGCGTTAACTCTATATTGGGATCTGCGGCCAGTCCTCTCTTCTGTGTGAATAGAACACAGGAGCATTTGTTGGGATGAAGTTTAAAGCCAATTTCACTGGCCCATTTAGACACTTTGTTAAGACCTAATTGGATGTGGTGTTCACAAATTGCGAGGTTACATGACTTGAAACCGATCTGTACATCATCTACATATACAGAATAAAACATGCCGCGCGGTATTGCTGAACGTAAGGAGTTCATTTTTATGATAAAAAGCGTACAGCTGAGTAAGCCTCCCTGTAGCACCCCAGTTTCCTGTGTAAATTGTCTGGATAGAGCATTACCAACTCTAACACGGAATGTGCGATTTGATAAGCAGCTTTCAATTATGTTAAGCATTTTCCCGCGAATACCAATTTCTGAGAGATCTCGCAATATTCCATACCGCCACGTTGTATCATACGCTTTTTCCATGTCGAGGAAGACAGACAGGAATAACTGTTTGTGGATAAAGGCGTCACGAATGTTTGCTTCTATGCGAACAAGACTGTCTGTCGTGGAACGGCCTTCTCTAAAACCGAACTGATACGGATCAAGCAGTTTATTTGATTCAAGAAAGTGTAAAAGCCTGCGGTTTATAATTTTTTCGTAAAGTTTGCAAAGGCAACTTAAAGCAATGGGGCGGTAACTTTCCGCTGAGGATGGATCTTTACCTCGTTTTAGAATGGGTACTACGATGGCTTCTCTCCATACATACGAGTGGAAGGTACCCAGCCGCCCAAATAGTGTTAAAGAGGGACAGCAGCGCCATTTGAGCGTCAGACTGAAGATGTCTTATCATATCGTACATAATCCTGTCGGCTCCGGGGGCAGAGCTTTGACAATTGTTTATGGAATCTCTGAACTCGGCAACACGAAACGGACGGTTGTATGGTTCATTTTCATAACATTTCCTGTTCAGCGGCCTGCTTTCTGCTAATTGTTTTTGTTTAAGGAATGACTCTGAATAGTGGTCGGAGCTAGACACATGCTCGAAATGCTGTCCAAGAGCATTAGCCTGGTCTTCAAGGTTGTTGCCTTGGTTATCGACCAAAGGCAGGAGGTAGGGTTGACGACCTACTGTTTTTCTCAGCCAGTTCCATACTTTTCCTTCTTGCGTGTAGTAATTAATGCTAGAGATGTATTTTCCCCAGCTTTCTCTCCTAGCAATGCGCCGTATTTGTCTTCCTTGGGATTTAATACGTTTGAAGTTAATGAGGTTCTCAGTTGTTGGAGACTGGCGTAGCATGCCCCAAGCCTTATTCTGTTTTTTCCGCGCGTTCCTGCAGTCCACGTTCCACCAGGGCACTCGCCTTTTCTTTGGAACCCTATTCGGTTGTGGGATGCACTGTAATGCGCAGTCAATGATAAAAGCGGTAAAATAAGCAACAGCATCGTCTATATTGAAGTCGTTAAGAGCATTTCGAGGCATGTGCGTCATTGTCTTAAATTTTTCCCAGTCTGCGGACGCAATTTTCCATCGAGGCGCGTGTGGAGGAGGATGATGTTCTTTTGTAGATTTAAGGCACACAGGAAAATGATCACTGCCTTAAGGGTTCATAATAACATTCCATTCTAATAAGGGTACTAAGGTCGGGGATGCTACGCTTAGGTCTATGGAACTGTATGTATTATGTGCAAGGCTGTAATAATGTTACGCGTAAGGAAAACGAGGACCGGCGAACGTGCTTGCGGTCCTGGGTTGGAAAAGAGAAAGAGGACGACGCTGGGTGCATCAACCAGCCAGCCGCTCTTGCGCAGCCAGCCGACCATCCGACAGATTGTCAGCGAGGAACTTTCCCGCCGCGATGAGATGTCATGTTCAACAGCTGACCACCATGTCATGTACACGTCGCGTGAGGGTATGACTGCACCACGTTCGGCCCCTTGGCAACCGATGGTTAGCACAGCGGCCGTAGAGTACAGCGCAGCCCCACAGTCTCGGATGACAACACGCTCTCCGACTCCACGCTATGACCGACGCGCACAGCGCACGCCTTCTCGACCCCCGATGTATCGTCATGACAGCCGCCATGAACCAACTGAATGCACAAGAGAAAATGACAATATTCGCTTCATCGACGAACAACCAATGTTTCGACCTCCCCCGGTGTGTTACTCTTGCGGTGTCCCGGGTCATATATCGCGGTTTTGTTAACCAGCGTATGAACACGTGGTATGGCCAGCCTTCATGAGTTTTCACGGCCCTCCGAACGGCCACATGGTGACCCGTGGCCAGCCTACGCATCGTCTGGCTACGAGTATTGGCCGCGCAGCTCCCGGAATCGCTCCCCAGCGTCTGACAGGAGTTTGACGCCCCCACCGCGTCCTCGTGCTTCCCGTTCTCCCTCACCGCTACGTCGCAACGCATCCCCTTCGTCACCGGAAAACTAGGTAGCGCGGCCGATGGAGGTGAGGTCGCTGGATAAGTGCTACTGACAGAAATACCTCCTGTGTTGATGCTTAAAAACAAAGTGCGCGTTTTTGTAGATAATGTGCCTGTGATGGCTCTGGTGGACACAGGCGCAACAATTTCGGTCATGAGTGTCTCTTTTAAAGACGTGTTAGGGCGAAAGGTGTTGTTTAAATGGGACGAATATTTAAAGTTCTGTGGAGTGAGTGGCGAGCCTTTGCGACCTATTGGTGTGTGTAGTGCTGACGTGTCTTTGGGAGGCCATGTTATTCCCACAGAGTTTGTAATGATTCCTCGGTCGACTCATGATGTGATCCTCGGCATGGATTTCTTAAGGGAGTGTGGTGCCACTGTCGACTGCCGCCCAGGGAAGGTATTCGTGAATGGTAAGATTCCGTCAGGACTCCTTGAGAACCCTGTAGATCGCGACACTACATTGTGTGTTTGTGGTGATACGGTCGTACCTGCATCATCTACCGTTTGTGTTCCCGTTGCCTGTTGCGGCGCCAATTCCGACAGCTTCGATGCTACCGTAGAACCGCTGCACATTAACTGTGTGAAGAAGAATGTGTTGGTGCCACATTGTGTAGTGTCGATCAAAGGCGGACGCGCTGGCTTATGGACCGTAAACTGTTCTCAGGAGCCCGTTATGCTACCAAAGGGCTTGAAATTAGCCTTCGTCAGGGAACACGCGTCCTTATCAGTGGCTGAGCTTACAGAAGTGCCGGAAGAACCTGATGGCCACAGTTCGGAAACGGCCCTTTTGGCGATGGTAAATAAATCGCTGAGCACAAGTGAACGCCGAACGTTAGTGGGTGTGCTTTCGAAGCACGTTTCGGTATTCGACTTTGCGCAGAAGGACAAAATGCCTGCAATTCCCGCGTCTCGAACACGCCATACCATCAACACGGGTTCGGCAAATCCGATTAGACAAAAGCCATATCGCGTTTCACCATCAGAGCGCCAGATTATCAACGAACAAGTGCACGAAATGATGAAAAAGGGAGTCATACAAGAGTCAGTAAGTCCGTGGGCAGCTCCAGTGATTCTTGTTAAAAATAAAGATGGATCTTGGAGATTTTGCGTCGACTATCGCCGGCTGAATGCTGTAACAAAAAAGGACGTGTACCCACTCCCACGTATTGATGACGCAATAGACTGCCTTCATTCCGCCTCTTACTTTTTCCTCAGTAGACTTACGATCCGGCTACTGGCAAATTCCGATGCATCCTGAGGACAAGGAAAAGACTGCTTTCGTAACCTCTGACGGGCTCTTCGAATTTAATGTGATGCCATTCGGACTGTGCAACGCTCCGGCAACATTCGAGAGATTTATGGACAATATTCTGCGCGGCTTAAAGTGGAACATCTGCATGTGTTGCCTCGACGACGTCGTCATCTTTGGCCGCACCTTCAACGAACACAACTCGCGTCTGAATATTGTCCTGAACTGCATCAGGAACGCTGGCCTAGTTTTAAACTCCAAGAAATGCCACTTCGGAGACCGCCAACCCCTTGTGCTTGGACATCTCGTCGATAAGGACGGCATCCGCCCTGATCCCCAGAAGACAGCAGCCGTTGAAGCGTTCAGTGCACCACGCTCTGTCAAGGAGCTCCGTAGTTTTCTGGGGCTTTGTTCCTATTTCCGCCGCTTTATTCCTAAATTCGCCGACGTCGCGTATCCGCTGACATGTCTGCTACGAAAGGATATCCCCTTTGAGTGGACTCCGGAGTGCGACTCTTCTTTTCGTCAGTTGAAGTTTCTGCTGACGTCACGGCCTGTTCTTCAACACTTCAATCCTTCAGCTCCGACGGAACTCCATACGGATGCCAGTGGCATAGGTATTGGTGCCGTCCTAGTTCAACGCCATGGTGACCGGGAACACGTGATCGCATATGCAAGTCGATCCTTAAGTAGGCCTGAGCAGAATTACACTGTCACGGAGCAAGAATGCCTCGCGGTAATATTTGCGGTTCAGCGGTTTCGCTCTTACCTGTATGGACGCCCCTTCACAGTTGTCACCGACCACCACTCATTGTGTTGGCTTGTAAATCTTCGTGACCCTTGTGGCCGCCTTGCGCGCTGGGCGCTCCGACTGCAAGAATACAGCTTCAGCGTCTCTTATAAGAGTGGTCGACGACACGCTGACGCGGACTGCCTCTCGCGTATGCCACTTAGCACTACGGACTGTGACGCCGACGACTTCGATCACCTTGTGGCTTCTCTGTCACCGCGTTTTCCAGACTTCGACTGTTTCAAAGCCGAGCAGCGAAAGGACGCTAAATTAACACCGCTCTTCACCGCTACGACTACCTCTACTAAAGCACACGATTTCTGCGTGCGTGATGGACTCCTGTACAAGAAGAACTTTTCAGGCACAGGCGCACGTTTTCTTCTAGTGGTGCCGGAGAGCCTTCGCATAGCGATCCTGAGTGCTATGCATGACGACCCTACGTCTGGCCATTTAGGTTCGGCGAGGACGCTCTACCGGATTCAGGAACGATTTTACGGCCTGGAATGCGACAGTCTGTTGAAACGTATGTGGCCAGCTGCATGCAGTGTCAGCGCCACAAACGTCCATCTATTGGTCCAGCCGGTCTCCTGCAGCCGATCCCGCCTCCAAGCACGCCTTTCCAACAAGTGGGCATTGACTTCGTGGGCCCTTTTCCGAAATCAGCCAAGGGAAATCGTTGGATAGTTGTTTGCGTCGACTACCTCAAACGCTACTGCGAGACGGCGGCCGTGCCCTCCGCAACTGTCAATGACGTTTCAACATTCCTGCTGAAATATGTCATCCTGCGACATGGTCCGCCTCGCGTGATCATCAGCGATCGTGGACGACAATTCACAGCGGATGTCGTGGAGGAGCTGCTTCGTTTGTGTGAATCCCACTTGCGTCACTCGACACCGTACCATCCACAAACGAATGGGTTTACGGAGCGCACCAACCGAACAATTGTAAACATGATATCTATGTATGTTTCATCCGACCAGAAGAACTGGGATGACGTACTGCCTTTTATCACGTACGCGTTCAACACCGCCAAACATGAGACTACCGGGTATAGCCCTTTCTTCCTGCTGTACGCACGGCCACCCCGGTACACAATCGACACTGTTTTCCCTTTCCACAGTCACGAAAATCCCACTGTCGCCGAGACTCTCTGCCTTGCCGAAGAAGCTCGTCGTATTGCTCGTTTGCGCACTTTGGCATCGCAGGACAGATCAAAAGCACGCTACGACATTCGCCACCGTCCGGTAATCTATCGCCCGGGTGATTTAGTCTGGCTGTGGACTCCAGTACGGAAACGCGGGTTATGCCAAAAGCTTTTGGCCACCTACGATGGCCCGTTTGTGATTATTAACAGACTGACGGAAGTCACCTATCACATAGCTCGCCTCATGGCGAGTGGTAGAAGAGCTGCCAAGACCCAAGTGGTCCATGTCGCCCGCTTGAAACTCTTCACTTCAAGACAAATGGATTGACTCGCCCGGCGGGCTTCGTCTGCGATGGGAGGAATGTTACGCGTAAGGAAAACGAGGACCGGCGAACGTGCTTGCGGTCCCGGGTTGGAAAAGAGAAAGAGGACGACGCTGAGTGCATCAACCAGCCAGCCGCTCTTGCGCTCACCTTCGCGACCTAAAATAAACGGTCCCCTTCATCTGTAAGGTTTACAGATGGTCTGCCGCGGTGTTTGCCGCGGCAAGAACGCGGTTGACTAACCACGTGCGGGAATACGGGAGCGGCGGCGGAGACTTCCGCCGTCGCCGCTTGCTGGAGACCAAAGAGACCCGGGCGATATCGGCGGGATCTCACGTGACCCACCCGGTGGCGCTGATAGCGCTTGCGATTCCCGCGCGCCGCCCGCGGAAGGAAAGCTTCCCCTCTCCCAACTCTCCCTGGCACGCATGCGCTTGACGCGACGTTCGCTGCCCGTGCGGCGGTTATGGGACCCGAGGATTCCCACAAACTACACCTCGTGTGCTGTTGAGGGAATGATGAGGGGTTACTGAGATTTTAGTGTCACCAAATGAACCGAGATTTTTCAGTTTGTCATGTTGGACTTTGTCACGAACTTCAAGGAGAAGGTCGCCACTGGCCATTTTCGTAATTTTGTATCCTGGGCCCAGAATGTCGGCGAGGCACTTCGCGACAACAAAAGGAGATAGGGTTCTTAGAGTCTTTTGGGGGGTTTCAGCATGGATCACGTGGAAACGCGGGAAGATGTCTTTACTCTTGGCGAAAAAGTTTAAAGGTTCATCGGTGCGCCCTCTTTCCAAAAGAGGGCGATTAGGCAGCTTTGGGAATGAGCTTAAAGCCATAAATGTATTTAATTTTCGGCAGCTGTGCCAGCCGCCCACCACGGTGCCCAACAAGGGGACGCGGCAAGAATCTGTATACACAAAGCGTGCCAGCGCCAGCAGTACACAGCCACTATAACCCCAAGGTTGGTTATCGCACACAAGGTTAACGCTCGCTGCCCAGAAGATCGGAAGTAAATAGAAGAGAGGAGAAGACAGGATAGATTGAAAGTGAGAGAGAAAGACGAAGATTTAAGAGGAGGATAGGGAAAAGGCAATTACCGATTTCCCCCGGGTGGGTCTAGGGTGCCTCGATGTCAACGCCGCCTCCCGCCGTACGGAGAAGCGTGGCATCGAGGCACCCTAGGTGGGTCAGTCCGGGGGTGCCGTCTACGTGAAGCCGAGACCAAAGGGGCGTGTTGCCTCCGCCGAGGGGCCATAAAGGTCCAAGCACTCAGCATTGGCTCAACCCCCAGGATCCTGTTTTCCCCGGACACGGCTAAGCCGCACACGGTTAGACGCGGGAGGGTCCAACTCTCGTGTGCTCGGGTACGTGATGTCGCAACACACCAAACGCCTGCTGACGCAGGCGCCCCTGCGGGGATCGAATAACCCAGCTCAATCATAAGAATTATGCTCAAACCGCATGAGAGCGATTTTGTGTGCAACGGCGACGAGCGACGGCTTCGAGCGACGAAACGGGCCGTCGCGCGAACAGATCGCTCGTTCTTGTCGCTCGATCGCTCGGTTATGGAAATCTAGAATTCGTCGCTCGTCGCCCGGAAGTGCTATGAGCGACTAGCCAATAGCGCGAAGCCGGAACAGGATATACATCAGTCAAGTATTACCGAGTGTCACACGGAACGAGCAAACGACTAGATTTTGATACGTGCAAGGATAATAACGTAGTGCAAGACCTTTAGAAATATTTATGCTACTCTTTACACTAAAACACATCAACTTAAATTAATAAAGCACGCGTCAGGCCAGTTTCGGCGAGTATTTGCTGCCCTCATACCGGCAACACCGGGGAGACGTCGCTCAAAGTCGTCGCTCGTCCCGTCGCTCGCATGCGGTACGACTTATAGGCGACGAGCGAACGCCACAGCCATCTCCATCGCGTCGTTTGTCGCTTTCGCGAGCAAGATCGCGTGCATGCGGTTTTAAGCTACCTGCCACAGGCGATTTCTAAAAATTCCGTAATACTTAAAAATGAACACCCTGTATGTGTCCCTTTAACGTGCTCGGTCAAGAAGTGTTCATGGGGATTGAGTACGGATTGATACTTTTATATTGTGATTCGTGACATTACTGTCTCATGCAATTGCTTTATTTATTTTTTTCCTCAATATTATCACCCTCGATTCGAAGCTTCAAATTCGCACACAAACGGAGCAACGCGTCGCGGTCCTGTCGCATTCACGCGACGGTACGGATCGCTGATTAAGACCGTGGACGAGCACGACGTACACAAGGAAGCCGCAGCGGAACTGCATGCTGCATACGTGATGTGGCAGCCCAGCCACTTTATACTGGTCTACGTACGTCAGAATCTAGCTTACTCGTAGAAAATTGGGGCGGTCTCGATCTACACGAGTGACTATCTGCCATGCACATTCGCTGCGCAGCCGATTTCTGAATATTCTGGGGGCCCAAAGTTCCCTGTCAGAACATATTACAAATGCTAACAAACGGTTGTCTCTATAAGTTAGTCGGTTCTTGAGCCAAGTTACGTTGCATAGTAGTAGTAACGAAACATACACGAAGAAATCATCTTGTGTGTCTGATCGTGTTTCTCTTCGTGTGTGTTTCGTCACAACTATTCAGCGCAACTTCGCTTACATGTTACAAATGCTGGTGAAAGTGGAAACGCGAACTGGCGTTATCATGACTTGTTATCACACAGTGTAAATGACACTTGTCTAGAGCGGTCAATCAGCCGATTTGACCACAATAAGACCACGCATGGTCATGCCGCATGCTCAGCCCACGCGCTATATAGGAAACAAGTACCAAGCAACTATAGAACCAAGCTACTATACCAAGCAACTATAGAACCAAGCAACTATACCGCTATAGGTGTAGCGACTTCGGATGCTCACGCAGTCCGCAGCCGGCCTCTTGACCACTAGCTGCGACCATTCTAATTAAGTGTGATTCACACTGTACAGACCCCTTTAATCGGCAAGCCGCCTTTCGCTGCCAGATTCATTAAACAGCCGCTGAACTGGAAGCAGATATTATAAACCGCGTGACGTACGTTGTGAGGCATTATAGGTACACAATACCTGTGAGTGATGTGCCTTGTCGGTACACCTCCCGGGATGGTAAACACCTTCTCCATACTAGTCATGATGTCATTGATCATACACGTGATGAGGGGGCTGCGCAGAGAATTACCCGACACCGTATCAGTGTTCGTTTAACGTTTACAGCCTTCAGTGAAATAGAAAAGGCGTGGTACAAGTTATGAAACAAGATCACTTCTTCGCGTGGTCGCTCATTTGGTGAATCCAAATATTCAAAAAGAGCTACCTGACGATAAAGCTCATTTCACGGGAGACGGGAACTGTGAGGCGAGCAGAGTGACAATAAGCGTAGAACGACTGAAAGTTGAGCAAGCTGGTAGGGATTCATGTTACAGAAAGGCAGGCGTGCAATAAGCACGGACACAAGGAACGAATGACATGTAATACAAACGGCCGACTGTCAACTGAGGAGAACTTATCTGCGCATGATCAAGAGCAGGCAGTGCCAACCCGTCAATGATACACACTTGTGGACACTCGCGAAATATAACGGTTTAGGCATGACAATTCCTCTTTGTGCAAGAGGGCTGACTTACGCACGTGCTACCGCTATTATGTGCCATGCCTCAATTATAACACACACTTCGTTCTTATTTCTGAACAGAACTACACTGTAAATTTAGAAGCACACTTGCAATCGCGACAGTGTAACAAAATGTTAGACGGCGTTCCAACGGTCAACGAACGTTTGTGCTCAATTTATCTCTGATTAATGCAACACCTTGTCTACGCACAGTCTTCGTCGGCCTTGGCACTTGACAATGCTTTTCAGTGCATTACTAACTGCTACGCGTTAGTATGGAATGCAGCTATAAAGGGGATGACAGGTCAACTGGTTTGGAGCATAAAACGTTTATTTACTTTATTATATATATATATATATATATATATATATATATTGTAACGGGGCGAAGAGGGGGAGATAGATGAGGAGGAGAACAAGAACTCAGCAGCAGCCACGGCTACATTTCGGTGGCGACATCGTGGCGACCTCTCATCCATCCTGGTCTTCATTTTTGAATAAACATCGATCATCCGTAACAGTTTTTGGTGGAAGTTGCTGGGTACCTCCGACCACCACGCAACACGGACAACACGGTTCTCCAACCTCCTGATCTGCGTCGAAGCCGCCGAATCGCTGGATTTCCCGCATTACTTCCGGTGTTTTAGATGTCCCACACCGAATCCAACACTCGCACGGAACGAGCGGTATCTTTGGCCCAAACGATGGCTAGTCCGTGGCAGCGCCAACATCTGGTAGAACCTCGCACATACGGGGGAAGCCCGGCGAGGATGTCGAAGAATGGCTTAACCACTACGAATGGGTGAGCAAGCACTATCGTTGGGACAGCGTAACGCGACTCTCCATTGTAGTCTTCTTTCTGATGGACACGGCGCTCGTGTGGTTCGATAACCACGAGGAAACTCTGACAGCGGATCGTTTCACGTCCGAAATCAAGGAGCGTTTCGTCGATTCAATCGCAAAGAAGAAGCAGGCCGAGCAAACGCTCCTTCAAAGAGCTCAAGTTCCGGGCGAGACGTGCATGACGTACATCGAAAACGTGCTCAAGCTATGCAGGACGGCCAATCCTCGTATGTCAGAGGAGGACAAAGTTGGCCATTTGTTGAAGGGAATTGCGGAGGACGTTTACAACTTCCTCACTGGTAAAGAGAACCTTGGCTCAGTCGCCGACGTAATACGTCATTGCCGTACCTTTGAGGCTCTCAAACTGCGCCGCATAATCCCGAAGTTTGGCCGGCTAGCAAACGTAACAACTGTTGCAAGCATTGAAGACGACATCCCATCAGTCGATCTCGCGACGACCATTAGACAGATTGTTAGAGAGGAGCTACGTCGTTGCACGCAATTGAACAATGAGTTCCGTGATAGTCAACATTCGTACAATCCTCCCCTTTCCATCGCTCCCGTTCCATCGCTGCAACGACTGTCGAGGAGTACCGCTCGAGAAGGCCAATGAGAACGCAACAAAACTAACCCCGGGAAACCGGCAGCGAGCGTGCTGAGGGATATGCCCGTTGTTCAGCAACGGCCTACTCGGAGCCACGGACATACCCATCCTACCCGAACGTTAGCCGCGAGGACACATCTCTCGATTCTGTCGCCAGCGTCGTTGGGCACCGAGGTGGTACGAGTCACAGCCAACGTCCTATGGCACTGAACGTCCTAACTTCGACAATTCCTGGCCTCCACGCTCCTTTACTTCGTCGACGACCTTCCCCATCAACAGTCCTCGACGGAATCACCGCAGCGACTCGCCCGTTTCAGACCGAAGTCTCACTCCACCGTCTTCACATCAACGTCGCTCTCCTTCACCGAGGCGACGTTCATTCTCACCACAGCCGTCGGGAAACTAGACTGCGCGGCCGATGGAGGTGAGGTCGCCAGACTCGACACGACACTGATACCTCCACCGGTCACAATGCTGAGAAACAAAGTGGAAGTGATAATTAATGGTATATGTACAATGGCCTTGGTGGACACCGGGGCTATGAGATCAGTTATGAGCCTTTCTTTCAAGAACCGGCTTCGACGCAAAGTAATGTTTTCCCTCGACACGCATGCTAAATTCCGCGGAGTAAGCGGTGAAATATTGCGCCCCCTTGGTGTTTGTGCTGTGAATGTGTTATTGGCGGACAAGTGTTATTTAACCGAGTTTGTGATTTTGGAACGCTGCACGCATGATGTTATATTAGGGATAGACTCTCTGCAGACCTGCGGGGCTTCAGTCGCAGGTGGTGCCGGCGAGCTTTCGATAAATAGCGGAAAACCTGGAGTCGATGCTTGTCAGGATCCGTCATTATCAGACCTCGTGGATCAACAACCCGCTGGACAAAAGACATTTGCCGTTGCTCAGGGAGTGACGCTGCCTCCGTGGTCTTTAGCACCGGTATCCGTCATCGCATCTTGTACAGACGCTTCATTTGACGCCGTGGTACAACTTTTGGCGACTCTTGTGGAAGGAAAAACCTACTGGTACCCAATAGTATCGTATCTGTGAACAATGGTAGCACGTTTTTGTGGACGTTAAATTGTTCTGCCATCCCTGGGCGTGTTCCCTAACACAAGAAGATTGCTGTCTTCGACGACGTCACGCGCTGTTCATCGATGGTCGTCAGTGACGAGGATTCCACTGAAGGACGAGCCACCTGCCCTTACGAGCAGTAAGTTCTACGCATGGTCAGCAAGTCTTTGTCTTCACGTGAACCGGACACCTTAGTACAACTGCTATCACAGTATGCTTCCGTGTTCGACTTCTCTCAAGATGAGCACCGTACAACTATACCATCCTCGCGGGTTCGTCATTGCATTGACACAGGATCGGCACATCCTCTTCGGCAGAAGCCCTACCGAGTGTTTTCATCAGAGCGCAAGATTATTGCGGACCAGGTACAAGAGATTCTGAGGAAAAATGTCATTTAAGAAGCATGAAGCCCGTGGGCCGCACCTGTCATCCTGGTAAAGAAAAAAAGATGGCTCATGGAGATTTTGTGTTGATTATAGGCGACTAAATGCAATTACCAAAAAGGATGTGTACCCACTCCCGCGAATTGACGACGTAATAGACTGCCTACATTCTGCCTCCTACTTTTCGTCCATCGATCTGCGTTCAGGCTATTGGCAGATACCTGTGGATCCCATCGACAAAGAGAAGACCGCCTTTGTCACACCGGACGGTTTATTCGAATTTAACGTTATGCCGTTCGGGCTTTGTAATGCTCCAGCAACGTTCGAGAGATTCATGGACAATTCTCCGCGGTCTAAAGTGGGAAATATGCCTTTGCTACCTGGATGATGTTATTTTCGGCCGCACTTTTGAGGAGCATAACGAGCGTCTTAGCCTGGTTCTGAAATGCATGGAGAAAGAAGATTCGATTTTCAACTCTGGAAAGTGTAGGTTTGGGGAGCGACAGACATTGGTCCTCGGTCATCTAGTCGACAAAGATGGAGTCAGACCTGACTCCCGCAAGATTGAAGCGGTCAGTGCCTTCCAGCCTCCGCAATGAGCGCGGGAACTGCGCAGTTTCCTGGGACTCTGGTCTTATTTCCATCGTTTTGTCCCAAAATTCGTCGACCTTGTGCAACCGTTGACGCGTCTGTTGCAAAAGGATGTATCGTGAGTCATCATTCCGTCAACTTAAATTCTTACTTACGTCAGACCCCATCCTGCGTCATTTTGATTCGTGTTCCCCTACCGAAGTTCATACTGACGCTAGCAGAATAGGCATTGGGGCAGTACTTGTTCAACGGCGAAACGACGCCGAACACGTTGCCTATGCCAGTCGTTGCTTAAGCAATGCCGAGCGAAACTACACAGTCACTGAGCAGGAATGCCTTGCAGCTGTTTTTGCTGTTCAGAAATTTCGCTGTTACATCTATGGTCGCCCATTCAGCATAGTCACTGATCACCATTCATTATGCTGGCTGGTCAGCCTTCGGGATCCGTCTGGTCGTCTAGCACGGTGGGCCTTACGACTGCAACAGTTCGACTTTGTAGTGAAATACAGAAGCGGCCGCCGGCATGCTGACGCCGACCGTCTTTCCCGCTAACCACTGCCAACGGCAAATTCTGAAGAAGACACTTTCGATGACTGTCTGGCCGCTATTGCACCTGAATTTCCGGACGCGACCATCTTCCAGGAGGATCAACGCAACGACGTCAATATGGAGCCTATTTTCGTGATGGCCCTGAATCCTAAAACCAGTGGTGGTTTTTCCACACGCGACAGCTTGTTATATAAAACCAACCACTCTGCAAGTGGCGCCCGCTTTCTTCTTGTAGTCCCGGAGAGTTTCCGTAGTGCTGTACTACATGCCATGCATAATGACCCAACATCAAGTCATCTTGGATTCGCCCGAACGCTACAGCGTGTGCAAGAGCGATTTTAGTGGCCTCACATGCGCCAAACAACAAAGCAATATGTGGCTAGTTGTGACCAATGGCAACGGCGGGAACGACCTTCAACCGCCCCATCAGGTCTTCTGCAACCGTTGATTCCCCCTCACGCACCTATTGAGCAAGTTGGCGTGGACCTCCTAGGCCCATTCCCACGGTCATCAAATAACAATCGATGGATCATCGTTTGTGTAGACTACCTTAGGCGCTACACAGAGACCGCAGCACTGCCGTCATCTACCGCTGTTTGCGTCGCAGCTTTCTTGTTGCATTATATCGTCCTACGCCATGGCCCACCTCGCGTGATCATAAGTGATCGCGGTCGTCAACTCGTGGCCGACGCTGTTGAAGAGCTGCTTCGGCTATGTGGAACACAATTTCGTCACTCAACGCCGTACCGTCCGCAAACCAGCGGTCTTGTTGAACGCACGAATCGAACTTTGACGAACATGCTATCTATGTTTCCTCTAACCACAAGAACTGGGATAATGTGTTGCCATTCATAACATACGCCTACAACACTGCGAAGCATGAGACAACGAATTACAGCCCTTTCTGTCTGCTTTATGCTCGATCGCCGCGGAGCTTCCTTTTCTGCCGTTTTCTGCTGATTCTGCTGTTTTCTCTGGACGCTGAGGATTCCGTCGCCAAGACAATTTGCCTCGCCGAGGAAGTCCGCCGAATAGCCCGCATCCGCACATTGACATCACAAAACCGCTCGAATGATCAGTACGATAGTTCCCATCAAGCCATTTATTTTTGAAAAAGGTGACCTAGTGCTGCTATGGACCCCACAACGCAAGCCCGGCTTGTGCAGCAAGCTCTTGTCACATTATGTGGGCCTGTTCGTTGTTTTAGGACTTTACCCTACCTAACACATCTACATCCTGTACTATGCTGGGATCGGCAGTACGGAATCCATTTCATTTCATGTTTCTCCATTAGGGCTTTTCCAGGTCCACTTCCTGTTGCCGCGTTTCCTGAAGAAGGTATTCATTATTCGGAGCCTATTCCTTTCCGCGAATTCTTCCAACATCTCTCATCTAGTGTTCCTAGAATCGATGCCGTAGTTGCCAATTGTTTCCTCACCAGCCTGCCTTTTCCCCACTTTTGCATTGAAGTCGTCCATCACTACAGTATACTGAGTTTGCACCTTTCTCATTGCTAATTCAGCATCTTCATAAAACTATTCTATTTATTCATCATCGTGACTGGAGGTTGGGCCGTAGGCATAGGCGCCGACTACGGGGGGGCTCCGGGGCTCGAGCCCCCCCCCCCCCCCCCCCCCGTCGATGCCGAAGCCCCCCCCCCCCCCCCCCCCCGCTCCTGAAATGTCAGTTCCAGAGTCCTGTTACCCAAACCGTTTATGGTTCCTTTTAAGTTGCCGCTACATTTTCCCTTAAAATGTTATTGTGGCAAAAAGCTGACTGCAACATTGTTGACGCGGACATGCACGGTTTTTATTCATAATTTAACTTTATTTCTGAAAATCCTGGCAATAGGAAAACAAACGCCTTAGAAGCACCCCAACGGCGGCTCCCTCATCCGTATTTTTTCACTTCAACATGGTATTTTAATTTTCAGTGTGAACACCATGCACAGACACATTATATTTCAATCTGTATTTACACAGGAGAAATTTTATGATATTTTGAAAGAGAAAGAGGTAGCCAACTAACAATTATTTCTAATAATATGGATAGCCTATGCCTAGAGAATCAACATGTTGCTGTATGTTCAACTCGCTGCAAATTCCTTTGCACACTTTTTTGACACTGAAAAGGACCTGCAGACTTCAGTGACCTCTTCGGCAGAGTCTTTTATCAGCGGTGTGTGAAATACACGTGAATGATATGTGTCTCAGCATTGCTTCTCTTTCAGTAGGTAATGCTAGCGACTCATAAAAAAAATTTATAATAATTTACATTTATTGGGGATGGAAATATCGCAACGTGCATGCAGAGGCCATATATATATATATATATATATATATATATATATATTAACTTAGTAACCGAAGTGAGGCCAAGCCGGATTCACTCGAAATCAGAATGAATAGCAGTCATGCGCAGCAGAGCTCCTACTAGGACTTAGAAAAAAAAAGAGGCTGCAATTTTGCCGGAAAGGCGAAGCAGTACTAGTGATAGCGAAGCATAAGACAATTACACGAAAAAGATTCTTCCCGTATAAATACGTGTAACAGCCGCACCCCCAACTTGAAAGCAAATATATATATATTTTTTAAATCCAACCGAGGAGCAGTCGCGTTCAGCGCGATTCCGATCGCGCTCCACTGCGAATTTTCCCGCGCAGCGCACTTTCGCGTGTCGCAACTATATATATATATATATATATATATATATATATATATATATATATATATATATATAAAGAGGCAGTTATAACTTAAAAAGACAGGAGACGCGCCCCGCTTTGACCACTGAAGCGCAGCAGCCGATTTCCACCGCGACTTAAGAAATAGTCCCGCTGACGCGACTCGGCCCAGCTCGAAGCGCGGGCTGCCATGTCCTCAGTCGGCGGGGTCATCAGCCTTCCGGCTCATGACGTCAGTCTAGAGTGCCCACCCATTGGTGGATGCTCGTGTGCATCCGCCTTTGAGGGGCAAATGCCGCTGCCCTCTAAAGTTGTGCACGCCTACAGATGGCGAGAGGATGTGATCGCGGAGGTGTACGGCGCATTTCATACACGTAGTTGGAAAAATTAGATAAAATGGCCCGGTCCCGTGTAAGGCTCGTCAAAATTGTGGCGAAAAAGTGGGGCCCTCACACGGGTCTGTACGTTGGTTATATCGCCTATATGAATTGTAGTAACATTTACTCACTAATTAAAATAACAAACATCGTGCAATGCACGAACCATGTAAACCTGTAATAGTAAATTCCACTGGCGGATCTGGAGCAAGTTTTTTTGCTCCGCGGCCGAGAATTTGAATTCCACTGGCGGATCCAGAGCAAGATCGCATGTTCCACTGGGCGATTTGGGGCAACTTGCTCCGCGACGGAGCGATCCGCGTTGATCCGTCTTATAGAGCCGGATTTCGCCGGAACTCCAGCGACTAGGCGCCGTCACTTCCGGAACAATCGGGTACGTCGGTTGCTTGCAGCGCTTTTTCAAGCGCTGTCTGGTAACCCTGTGGCGTTGTTTACAGTTCTGAAATAGCGTCGTTCGACCCTGCCGGATTGCTCGTTGCTTTGGACTGACCGTAAGAACATCCATCGCGCTGCTGCACGTTGCAATGGCAGGACGCGAAGTGCAGTTGCCGCTGTGCCTAGAACCCCCAACGTGGTCTAATGCGAGATTGGCAACATGGGTAACCGGATGCGTGCGACAACTTCCGCTGCAATCCCTGCCGGAGCGTGTTTATTTTTCACTGGTCGATCGGGATCGGGTCGCTCCGCGGCGGATTTTCTTGCTCCGTCGTGGATTCGGCACACCGCTCCAGATCCGCCAGTGGAATTCACTATAAGTATCCCGCTGGATGATCACGAGCAGTCGCTATCACAACGCTGGCGTTATGAAGAACGCCGGCAGCGGGGGCGGATGGTTCGTACAGCCATGCGATTCGCTGCGCCTCCGAAAATTAGATTCATCATCATCGTCTGCATATTTTATGTCCACTACAGGACGGCTTCTGTAAGCGATCTCCAATTACCTCTGTCTCTTAACTTAGGCTATGCGATCTGCAACACTTGGGGCGCGGAAAAACAGCCAAAGAATGAAGACAGCGCGCATGAAGTTAGCAGCCTTTCCTGCTCGCCCTTGATCATTGCACCCCCAAATGATTACCAACAATGGGATACGGCACGCGGGCCACGTAAGCGTCAACCGCACACTGTAATTTGCAGCTGCGGCAGGGCTAGATGAGAAGACGCGTGCTCTCCTCCCCATGCGCGCATTTGATCACGTGACCTCCAACTAACCTGAATATTGTGCGCGTGGGAAGATAATGTCCATCAAGTGTTACGGCTCAGCGTTACGGGCTTTTCCTCGCACCCGTAGTGTACGGGTCGCTCACTCATATGACTTTTGGACTTTATACGGAATATCACAGCGACGATGACAGCGAAAATTTGCCTGGGGTGTCGATACAATTGCTGTCGCAATAAAAGGAGAAATAGAAAACACGCGTCGAGCTCGCTTCTACCGCGGCTGCGGACGTTGCAATGTGCACCGGCTACAAACACAGCATGAGCACCAACGACAAAACCAATAGTGGGCACCTCGCTTATCGCTACTTCGCCAGAACCCGTTTGACGCCGAAAAGGAAGCGTATTTTCCACCGTATAAGCACCAGCGGAAACATAAAACTAGGCGTGCGGGGAGACAGCGCACGCGAAGGGACCAGCCATCTCGGATGGCCCAAGCTTGAACTCGGCGCAGATTAACTCTAAAATGAAGTGCGTGACCCACATATGTATGGCAGAGGCAGGAAAAGTAGAAGTTGAGGACCCATGTGTTCTAGCCGCTAGAGGAAAGAAGACTCCACGCCGCTATCAAGAAGGTTCCTCAGCTCACGTGTTTCCATCAGCGAGTGACATGTACCGCCAGAGGTTCTATGAAGTACTTGACACAGTGCTGTCTTCGTTAAATAACAGGTATCCACCTGATATGTGGCAGCATAAGTCCCATATTGAGCAGCTTGCCATAGGGAAGGAAGACGAAGCATATATAACATAATTAAATTATGGGGTTTTACGTGCCAAAACCAGTTCTGATTATGAGGCACGCCGTAGTGGGGGACTCCGGAAATTTGGACCACCTGGGGTTCTTTAACGTGCACCTAAATCTAAGTACACGGGTGTTTTCGCATTTCGCCCCCATCGAAATGCGGCCGCCGTGACCGGGATTCGATCCCGCGACCTCGTGCTCAGCAGCCCAACACCATAGCCACTGAGCAACCACGGCGGGTCATAAATAACATAGTTCTACGGTGACAACCTTGAAACCAGGACGCCTGATTTTGCACAGAGATATGCTGATTGACATTTTAAGCCAGCAAAGGCCGGCATCATTGCACACATTTGGGGACGTCGTGCACATATTTACGAGGGGGCAAGGGCGAACACCTGCGAAACCTTTTGCCGGAAATGACCAAGCTAAAAAAAATTGCGTTGGCCATACCGGTCTCGTCGACCATATCCGAGAGGTCCTTTTCTTGCCTTCGGCGACTGAAAATGTACTTGCGGTCGACGACTGGACAAGCCCGTTTGAACCATTTGGCAATTTTTTCACGCCCACAATGACCTCTCCCGCAAAATCAGTTTGATTAAGATTGCCGAAGACTTAATTTCTAGATCAAGTGCCTGAACGAACACTTTTTCAATGATGGTGAAATCATCGCATCAGACAAAGAACTGATGTCTTTAATAGGAGAGAGAAATGCACCAACTTACAAGCCAAAGAAAACCACATGGCTTAAAAACCATGCAAAAAGTTATAGAAAGGAACGAAAATGGGGTACATAACAGCGCAAGCAGAGTGAGGGCATTTGGGTAAGAAAAGACGCGTGGTTGCGCTATTTGTAAAACTCCCTAGTCTATGTGTGCATTTTCCTTATTACTTTTATTCGTCGTATGCTCCATTTGCCTCTCAATAACACAATCCACGTTCCTATATTTGCTATCGAGTCCTTTCGCCCTTTTGAGATATCGCTATCTTATTTATTTATTTGTTAATATATTTATGATGAAGTTAGGAAATTGGCAGGCGCATGTTGGAATACGCTAGCGCAAGACACGGGTAATTGGAGATCGCAGGGAGAGGCCTTCGTCCTGCAGTGGACATAAATTTTGGCTGATGATGATGATATTTATTTATTTGGGCGCCTTATAATTTTTAGTCTATAATCCTTCGTTCTGCCCCCGGAAAATAAACGAAACCAGTGTCATAAGGCATGCTTTGATATGTAATCAAACTATGGCGTTATAGAATCACATTATACTTATGCTAATAATTCTAGTCATAAGTTGTGTTCAGAAATTGTTATATATCGTTAAATGTTTATATATTTATGTCTTACCTTCTCAATAACTGACCTTTCGTTAGGAAATGATTTCATGATTGAGTCTTTTGTATTAAATATTGCTACACGCGTGTGGTATTTGGTTGTTTGAACGAGGCGCGCGGGCGCCTAGACGAAGAAGACGAACTGCTCTGGGCTCTCGAGCTATCGGCTGATCTGGCCAGCGCTGCAGCTATCTTTTGTAAATATACTTGTAAATAGTCTCCTGTACTTAATTCTTCGTTCGCGTAACATTTTGGAGGAGCGTGCCGTTCCCCGTCCTCACCACGGAGCTCCGCAGCGGCCGCACCGTCCAGCTTTCCGCCATGGCTCCCGGTGACGACAACTCGTCTGCTGCTACTACTGCAACTCCAACCACAACGTACGTCACGGTTGCCACTCCCCGCGATCCTGGCATATTCTCCGGCCAAAATAATGTTGACGTTGATGACTGGCTACGCATGTATGAGCTTGTTAGCCGCAACAACCACTGGGACCCTACCACAATGCTAGCTAATGTCCTCTTCTACTTGGGCGGAACACCTCGTGTCTGGTTCCGGACACACGAGGAGGAGATCTCTAGCTGGGACGCTTTCAAGGAGAAGCTCCGCCACCTCTTTGGCAATCCGACCGGTCGGCAGCAGGCTGCAAGAAAAGAGCTTGCTACACGAGTACAATCTTCCACTGAATCGTATGTCTCGTACATACAAGACGTGCTAGCTCTTTGCCGGAAAGTCGACGAGAACATTGTCGAAGTTGACAAGGTTGGCCACGTTCTCAAGGGGATCGCGGACGACGCGTTCAACTTGTTGATCTTCAACAATGTGTCTACCATCGACGTCATTGTCAAAGAATGCCGCCGCTTTGAGCTCGCCAAAAGCCGCCGCGTCATTCCACTGTTCTCCCGGCTCCCTAACACGGCTGCGACGTCGTCCTGCGTCGCCCTTACCGCTTCACCCCCCTCCAATGAGACCGTCACGCGTATTGTTCGCCGCGAGCTCGAGGCTGCCAGTCCTGCCACGTTCCTTCCGCGCCCACTTGACCCCACCATTGACCAACCAGCCCCAGCGATCTCCCTCATTCAGGAGGTTGTGCGGGAAGAGTTTGCCAACCTCGGTTTTCCTGCTGCCTGCTCCATCTCCCGAGCTGACGCCCGACTGGTGCCGACAGCTGCGCCTCGCAGCGATCTGTATTCCCGTCCCAGATACCGCAACCCTACAGAGTGGAGAACTCCGGACGACAAGCCCATTTGCTTTCGTTGCCACCGCATTGGCCACGTCGCTCGCCACTGCCGCACCTCCTGGACATCGCCGTATTCGAGCTACTTTCCCCGTCTCCTCGCCCATATGCCGACCCTCGCCCCTACTCGCCTCGCCGTATGCCTTCTAGCTCTCACGTATCCGTCGATGACAGTCGTCCCACTCGCTCGCCGTCACCTCAGCGCCGTCGGTCCCCGTCGCCCCAGCTACGCCGCTATTCGTCGCCGACCAATTATGGACCCTCCCGGACGGAAAACTAGGCCATGCAGCTCTTGGAGGTAGTGCTGCATCACGTTCGTCCTGTCCAAATCCTCCGTTGACGCTCCTCACGAACACGAACCTAATTGAAGTAGATGTAGATGGTGTCCCGTTGACGGCATTGATTGATACTGGAGCCCAAGTGTCCATAATGAGCGCTAACCTATGTCATCGCCTCAAAAAAGTTCTTACGCCTGCCGTCACTCGAGCCGTACGCGTCGCCAATGGCGCCACTGTTGCCGTCTGTGGTATGTGCACTGCTCGCGTAGGAATTGCTGGCCGCCAAGTTCCCGTCCTGTTCTCCGTGCTGACCAGTTGCCCTCATGACCTAATCTTCGGGCTCGACTTTCTTACGACGCATTCTGCCCTCATCGACTGTTCCACCGGTACGCTGTTCCTCGAGCTTCCTCTTGTTTCCGACGTTCGCCCCGAACAACCGCACACCCTATGCACTACAGCGTTTGTTCGGTTACCTCCAAAAGTCCTAACCTTCGTCGAATTGGCATCAACGGCAACCGTGCCTGATGGCGACTATGTCGTCGCCTCTGTTCGTGATGTCCTCCTGGCGCGCGACATCTCTGTGCCACACTCCGTCGTTACCCTTGCCGCTAATCGGATGTGTCTCCCCGTTGTCAATTTTGGCTTGACGAAGCAAGTGTTACCTGAAGGCATAGCGGTGGCCACGCTCCGGTCAGTGACAGACGACCACGTCACTGCTTTTGCAGCCGACGCGTCTCCAGATCCTCCTGATAACCCACAGGATGCCTTGAACCTCGACGGCCCATTACGTCCCATGGTCGCTCCGGACCTCGCCCCTGGCCAAGCAGCCGCCCTATATCGCCTTTTGCTTTCCTATCGCGACATATTTGACACTGACAATCGCCCACTTGGTCAGACGTCCCTTGTTAAGCATCGGATAAACACTGGTGATGCTGTTCCCATTCATCGCCGACCGTATCGCGTGTCCACGGCAGAGCGGCAAGTTATTCAGCAGGAAGTCAACAAGATGCTCGCCAAAGGCATTGTTGAGCCCTCGTCGAGCCCTTGGGCGTCGCCGGTGGTGCTCGTCAAAAAGAAAGATGGCACGTGGCGTTTCTGTGTTGATTACCGCCACCTAAACCGAATCACTAAAAAGGACGTTTACCCGTTACCACGAATTGACGACGCTCTTGATTGTCTTCACGGTGCCAAATACTTTTCGTCCATTGACCTTCGATCTGGTTATTGGCAGATTTCCGTCGATGACCAAGACCAAGAAAAGACCGCTTTCGTCACTCCAGATGGCCTCTACCAATTTAAGGTTATGCCGTTTGGTTTATGCAATGCCCCCGCCACGTTCGAACGGATGATGGACTCTCTGCTTCAAGGTTTCAAATGGTCAACTTGCCTTTGTTACCTCGACGACGTCCTTGTGTTTTCTCCTACGTTTGAGACGCACCTTGAGCGCGTCGCAGCTATCCTTGACGTCTTCCGCAAGGCTGGGCTCCAATTAAACTCATCGAAGTGCCACTTCGGGCGCCGACAGATTACAGTGCTCGGCCATCTCGTCGATGCTTCCGGAGTACAACCCGACCCGGAGAAGGTTCGAGCAGTAACAGCTTTTCCTGTACCTCAGTCTGTCAAGGTTTCAAATGGTCAACTTGCCTTTGTTACCTCGACGACGTCCTTGTGTTTTCTCCTACGTTTGAGACGCACCTTGAGCGCGTCGCAGCTATCCTTGACGTCTTCCGCAAGGCTGGGCTCCAATTAAACTCATCGAAGTGCCACTTCGGGCGCCGACAGATTACAGTGCTCGGCCATCTCGTCGATGCTTCCGGAGTACAACCCGACCCGGAGAAGGTTCGAGCAGTAACAGCTTTTCCTGTACCTCAGTCTGTCAAAGACGTCCGGAGTTTTGTGGGGCTCTGCTCTTATTTCAGACGGTTTGTGAAAGATTTCGCAGCAATCGCTCGACCACTCACTGAACTTCTGAAGAAAGACGTGCCTTTTACGTGGGGTTCCCCTCAGGCTGCCGCATTTTCACGCCTTATCACGATTCTGACCAATCCACCGATCTTGGCCCACTTTGACCCGTCCGCACCTACAGAGGTCCGAACCGATGCCAGTGGTTATGGGATCGGCGCAGTCTTAGCGCAACGACAACACGGACACGACCGCGTTATAGCCTACGCTAGCCGGCTCCTGACAACTGCAGAGCGCAACTATTCGATTACCGAGCGCGAATGTCTTGCTCTCGTCTGGGCTGTTTCAAAGTTCCGCCCATATTTATATGGCAAGCCCTTCTCAGTAATCACAGACCATCATGCGCTGTGTTGGCTTTCGTCGCTCAAGGATCCTACTGGTAGGCTCGGTCGTTGGGCTCTCCGACTACAAGAATATCCCTACACAGTGACGTACAAGTCGGGACGCCAACACCAGGACGCAGATTGCCTCTCTCGCTACCCAGTCCAAGACCCGACCTCTACGTCTGATACTGACACCGACGCCTGCGTTCTCTCTGTTTTTCCACTGGTCCATGTCGCCGACGATCAGCGCCGTGACCCGTCCTTGAGTGTCATCATTGACCGCCTGGAATCGTCACTTGCCGACAGCTCCCTTCTCTTATTCACACTTCAAGATGGCGTACTCTACCGCCACAACGTTCACCCCGACGGCCCAGCATTACTCCTTGTGATCCCTAAACACCTTCGCTCGGCTGTTCTCCACGAACTTCACGACCTCCCCACTGCCGGTCACCTCGGTGTGTCACGTACCTACGACAGGATCCGCCGACGCTTCTTTTGGCCAGGGCTTGCTCGCTCCGTTCGAAGATACGTAGCTGCGTGTGAGAAATGCCAGCGACGCAAGACACCGTCGACGCTCCCTGCTGGGTACCTTCAACCAATTGACATTCCCGCGGAACCATTCTTTCGGGTTGGTTTAGATTTACTTGGTCCTTTTCCTATTTCTACCTCTGGGAACAGGTGGATCGCTGTGGCCACAAATTACGCCACGCGCTACGCCATCACCCGAGCGCTCCCTACAAGCTGCGCCACAGATGTTGCCGATTTTCTTCTACGCGACGTGATTTTATTACATGGAGCTCCGCGACAACTTCTCACAGACCGTGGCCGGACATTCCTGTCAAAAGTTATCGCGGACATCCTGCAGTCCTGTTCCATGAGGCACAAGCTATCCACGTCATACGGATCATCCGCAAACGAATGGCCTCACGGAGCGTCTTAATCGCACTCTCACAGACATGCTCGCGAAGTATGTGTCTTCCGACCGCACTGACTGGGACCTCGCTCTCCCGTTGTGTACCTTTGCGTATAATTCCTCGCGCCACGACACAGCCGGTTATTCGCCATTTTTCCTTCTGTTCGGCCGAGAACCAGCACTGCCCCTCGACACAAGCATCCCTGTTCACGCAGCACCCACCAGTGAATATGCACTTGACGCCGTCGCCCGCGCTGCCCACGCAAGGGCAATTGCCCGTGGCCGCCTTCTGCACTCCCAAGAGAGTCAACGGCGTTTGTACGACCAGCGACACCGCGACGTGCACTTCCCGCCTGGTTCTTTGGTGCTTCTATGGTCTCCGTCGCGTCAGGTTGGCCTGTCAGAAAAACTGCTGTCTCGTTACACAGGCCCCTACCGAGTGTTTCGTGCCGTGACTCCTGTCACCTACGAGATCGCCCCTGACGCCCCATCTGCTTCCCAGTCCAGTGATATCGTGCACGTTACACGACTGAAGCAGTATCACCCTCCCAGTGATGACATTTAGACGCTCCGGGACGTCGCTTCTGCCGCCGGGGGATTATGCTACACGCGTGTGGTATTTGGTTGTTTGAACGAGGCGCGCGGGTGCCTAGACGAAGAAGACTAACTGCTCTGGGCTCTCGAGCTATCGGCTGATCTGGCCAGCGCTGCAGCTATCTTTTGTAAATATACTTGTAAATAGTCTCCTGTACTTAATTCTTCGTTCGCGTAACAATATTTTGCAAGGCGTTACATTGCTTTTTCATAGATGTGTACTTGTGCGACTTAACACGCACAAAACACATGCATATCCCTAACGTGTTTAACTGAATCCGCTTGTCGCATGGCTCAACCAAGAGACGCCAGTCTCTTGGCGGTGCGAGGGGACTCAGGCTGTAAAACTGAATTGTCTTCTACTCTGTTGGCGCTGAGCCGTGCTTCCTCAAGAGCTGCAGAAGATAGCGCCAACCTTTCCTTTCTCAAATGAACCACTTAGTAGTCCTACTCTGAGGTCTTGCAAACACTCATATAAGCTCGTCACTGCAGTGAACAAACTTTCGAGGTCTCACGAAGTTGCCAATGTAACTGTTATTAAAGGTAATTTATATATATGCATACATGGGTGGGGTTCGGAAAGCTAGTCAGCCCCCCCCCCCCCCCCCCCCCCGGAAAAATGAAAACTTGCCGCCTATGGGCGTAGGCTTGTACTACCTTCATTCTATACCTCTCATTCAGCTTTATTACGACGACTGCTACCCTCTCATTAATGTTGTACAATTCATCAATGTTGCCCGCTATATCCTTATGGACTGGAAATCCTACTCCGAATTCTGTCTTATCTGTAGCATCTGTCTTATCTGTAGCAGAGGACGTGGGCGTTAGCACTGTATAATCCTCACCAGTTCTAACCTCACTAAGGCCAATAATGTCCCAGGCAATACCTGATAATTCTTCAAATAGCCCTGCTAAGCTAGCCTCACTTGATAGGGTGCGCGTATTGAACGTTGCCAGGTTCAGTTTCCAGTGGCGGCCTGTCCGGACCCAGATATTCTTAGCACCCTCTGCCGCTTAGCAGGTCTGACGGCCACCTTGGTCAGGTGCTCCACAGCCGCTGGGGACTGTGGGCCATGGGTAAATTGTAGGAGTCATGGGTGAAGGCAACTGGTCAATAAAACCCACATATGCTACCTGAAGGCATCAATGTTGCCGGATTCGAGACCCTCGTTATGTAATGAACGAGAAGGAAGCTAACCGAGGAGCCCGATTTTTATTGATCATATCATAAGAAGCCAACGAACATAGATGCCAAGGACAACATAGGAGGAATTACATGTGCTTACTAATTGAAATAAATAAATAATAAATTAATGGAAATGAAGGTGGATGAAAAAACAACTTGCCGCAGGTGGGGAACGATCCCACGCTTGCACATTACGCCAGCGATGCTCTTACCATTGAGCTACCGCGGCGCCGTTTTCCCATCCACTTTCTGGGGTATTTATGTTTTACTACCACAACTAACCCTCACAAGCTTTGACGACGGATTTGGATGTTAATTCCTTTCTTCTCGTTCACACAAACACACAAGTAGTGTATATATATATATATATATATATATATATATATATATATATATATATAAGGAGGGAGGGGGTCAGGAAGTTGGGGGCATGACATCGGCTGTCCGAAAATAGCGGTACTTCCGTCAAACAGTTGACCCCCCGCGACGCGTATAGATGGTGCGGAAGTGCTCCCACAAGTCATCATTGCAGGACATGCGTGCTTAACTCCGTTGCCATGTTTGGATCCACCATGCGCCGGCGCAAAGAAGCCGGCAGAGAAACGCCAGCGACTGGTTCGAGCGCCGCTCCGGCCAGCGGCGCAGGAGCCTGAGTATTTTTTGACAAATGCTCACGGAACTCGCCAAGACCCCTCGATTACGCAATGAGAGACCATGTCGCTTGCTCGCCGCCCGATCCGGCGTCCTTGACAAGTCATGGAATGGAATTTCAAGGAAAACTTACTTGGCGCGGGGTGCTTCAGCGACGTAGTGCATAAAACTCTCCGCCGCTTTGTGAAATGTCTTCGCAAGACGCTTTGCCGACTCTGCGGGAAGAAGAAGCAAGGGTTTACCCCGGCAAAGTGTCTATACGCTAAGAGAGCGGCGCGTTGGTAATACGAGCGATCTTTGTAGCTCTTCTTCCTATGTGGACTATGGTGGACTGAATACCGCAGGCTTGTATAGTATGTAACTTACTGTCTTATGTTCTAGTCACTCTCTCCAATATACTTTCTTTATTGACTTCGTCACTTAGACACTTCCATGAGCTAATATTTATTATTACAGCTTAAATACTTTCCGATGGTAACTTGTTCATTTAATATGGTACTTTTCTTTTTTTCGAGAAGCAAGAATATCTCCTGGACGAAATGGAACACAAGCGAGCCTGCTAGGTTGTGCAGTAGTAAGGTGACTCGTACGCCTCCACGCAGCCAATCGGTATGGGGTGCGCACATGCGCAGTGGCACCGCGCTTGGACCATGGAGATTTTCTGGCTGTTGGAAAACCAGGGGCACGCTGGTATGCAAATACTTTAATGCAATCTTGTTTGTTTTAATTGGATAATGTACCAGCCTTGCTAGTTTGCAGAAGAAATCACCAGTTTGAACGCTTTTTGGATGTGACGAATTACTTTTTGCTATCAGTGATTAGTATTCCAGACACTTTCTGACGCTAAATACTATTTATCACACAATTACGTTAGTTTTACCCGGTGCTCTGCTCTTTAACTTCTCTTCCTCAATACCTCTTCCTCAGTATTTTGTTTAGCTTACTTACCGATGCTCAGGCCACGGTTGCGAAGCGTATCAGCATGTCGGCGCTCAAAGCGTTCGAGAGCGTCGGTGAGCCACCACGCCATTTCTGCCGGCGCGTAGGGCAGCACCTCTCGGTCGGCCCACATGCGAGCCATCAGCGCGCCGACCTGCGTCGCTGTCCTCAGCGCACTTGTGAGTTCTGTGGAGTTGGTGGATACCATGCGGTGAGCGGGCCACATGCCGTACGGACGCGCGGGGTCCTGCCGGTTTGTATAAAGGATAAGTTTTCAGCTACGCCAGCTACGATTTCAGCGCCGGCGCACACGCGATCGGCGTACATCGAAACTCCAGCGAGTCAGCGTTAACTATGCGTGCTTGCCTCCAATTTCACGAGTGTGTGTTACAGATCAGTGGTGCATTCTCGACGCAAAGAGTTCAGGGCTATGGCATGGCCGGCTACGTAGTGATGCCAAGTGACACTTTCAGGTAATCACGCTTGAGCTGCGTTATAATTTACTTTGATTCATTCGTGTTTACCTTTTTGACGATGGTACACTCATAGAGTGTCAACAAAATGTTCTGGATTTGTAGTCGCGATAGTGGTGGCAAGAAAATTAGGCCAATTAAATGTTAAGGCGCATTCATTTTGAAGCATCTTAAACGCGTGAGCCCAAGCACACGCGCACGGGATCCAAGAACACATCAGTTTTACAGCGAAGCTGTTAGCCTCTAGTTGGTCAGGAGAATTCGGTCTGTGCTCACCGAAAAAGAAACGGCAGCTGGAAAAGGTTTTTTTTTTTTTTTTGAGTTTCCGCGTAACAGAATTATGTTTTCTCGTATATTCAAATTACAATTCGATGCTATCATGTCTGCATGCAGGTTGCGTTTAAGTCGTATACTTTACAAATTTTGTGACGCATATTACTTAAAAAATTGAATTAGTTCAATAAGGCACTTGCGCTTGGTGGAGGGCCTACTATAATGAGGATGTATGCTGCACTCCGGGCGTGCGTGCGTGACAAACGTGTGCATGTCATGCATCTGTGATTGATGCGAGGGCCCGTTGCATCTGTCGCACCGTCTATGCTGCGACCGTAATCGACATTGGGGCAAACGCTGTTCAAAAAAAAAAAAAAAGTTGCAGTGGCTTAGCTCGGCTATGCCAGGATATACGTAGCGTTAGCAAAGGTTCAGCTGATTATTCTTAGCTTTCCTGGTTGTCTAGATTGTCAAGGATTAGCTTGATTGTCATGCTTACTGCTGCTCCAATGACACACACGCGGTATACGTATTATGTGGCACATGTATATTTATTTTTGCTCAACGTCACGTTGCTTCTCTATTGCGACAAAGATGGCTGCGCTGTTGAGCAGCATTTGCGCTCTCCTTCTCCATGGCTATACCACACTGGCAAACGCCAGTCAGAAGCGCAGCGGCTCCAGCGCAGTGTCAGACGGCGACTGCACAGCGAGCGCGCGCCGGCGCCAGTGCGTCTACCACGGCTACGACGTCACTCCTCTGGAATGCGCAGACCGGCGGCGGTGAGTCGCGCGCGGCGGCGGCGGTGGAGTGCGCGAGAGGTGCCGGCTCCGGTGGCTCCGGTGCGCAAGCCGTGTGACATCACTGATCCTTGGGCATGCGCAGCACGGCTCTTGATGTGCCGCGCGAAACGGGCTTGGCTAGGCCAGTGTAGCTAACGCTACAAAATTACAGCGACGTTTCACTTCGTGAACGCGGGTTACGCGCAAGCGTATGGACGCCGCGAATATGCACAGCGAGCACCGCGGCGTTGAAGCACAAACGGAAAGGGCGCGAACGCGGTCGTGGACGCTACATTAATTGATCTCGACGGTGCGACGCCTTGTGCTGGTGGTGCTTGTGTAACGTCGGCAACAGATTCGCAACGGCAACAGAGTACATCCACTTTCACAGGGTGGAACGGAGGCGGATTTTTATTGCGATAGCAAGTATATCAACACTCGAGGCGCATTTATGCCGTCGCCGTGATGTTCCGTATAAAGTCCAAGGGTGATAAAATCGTCGCCGCGCGCCGTATGTACACCCGTGAGCAAAAGTATACGGACCATAGGGTCACCGAAAAAGCTGAATTACTTCATAATTAACAAGCATAAACTGCATACTGAGAAGTTCGCAATACCAAGTTTGGAGTGCAGTCCTCAATTTCAAGTTGCGTTCACAGGCAAAGGAAAAAATCAGCTTTATCGCGCAACCCCTGGTCCGTGTACTAATGTCCGTCTCATCGAATAACCCAGCTCAATGATAGGAATTATGCTACCTGCCACAGGTGATTTCTAAAAATTCCGTAAAAATTAAAAATGAACACCCTGTACAAGGCTATAATGAAACATCTTATGGACAACACCTTGCTAACGAACAGTCAACACGGTTTTCGCAAGGGGTTTTCATGTACGTACGACACAACTTCTTGAGTTCTATAATGATCTAGCGTCTGTAATTGATTTGGGTGGACAAATAGATTGCATTTTCCAGACTTCCGCAAGGCATTTGACACTGTTTCCCATTCACTACTTCTTGAAAAACTTCGAATGATTCATACAGATCCAAGTGTTTTTAACTGGATCGAGAACTATTTGTCCCAACGCTGTCAGTGTGTTCTCTTGAACGGAGTCAAGTCAGATTATCTAAAGATCACGTCAGGTGTCCCGCAGGGGTCTGTGCTGGGGCCTCTTTTGTTTCTTGTTTATATTAATGATATTCACTTAGACATCAGCTCAAATATGCGGCTCTTCGCGGATGACTGTATTATATATAGAAAAATTCAGAATGAACATGATATCCTAGAAATACAGGCCGATCTTGAACGTATTTTTGAATGGTGTTCCATGTGGAAAATGAATCTTAACACGAATAAGTGCGTCCATGTGTGTTTTACTAAGACAAAAATAACTGATGCAAGTTACCATATAATGAACAACACTTTAGGTAAGAAATTTACGAATAAATATTTGGGTGTGCTGCTGTCGGGCGATTGCTCTTGAAATGCACATGTGGACTATGTGGTTGCCAAAGCTGCAGTAGCATTGAATTATATTCAAAGAAATTTAAAATGTGCAAATGCCAACCTTTGAAGCATGGCGTACCTAACATGTATAAGATAAGCTATCCTGGAATATGTCTGTACCCTTTGGGACCCGTGCATGTCTGAACAGTAAACTAGAAAAATTTCAGAAAAGAGCAGCCAGGTTGGTCTTGCGTAGGTGCGGTGGGAACTATAGTTGCATTGAAATGAAAAAAGAGTTGAATTGGGAATTATTTCCGTCTCGCCGAAAAAAATTGCGGTTAAAACTCTTGTAAAGTTGTGAAGTCGGGGGTCCGAGCAGCCATGAAGGTTCCATGGATGGTGCCGTACCAAGTTGCGGGAGAAGGAGAGGTCCAGAGAGATGTTCCATGAGATCAGAAAAGAGTTTTATAAACAAATGTAGGTACATGGTATTTTACACGAATGACTCCATGATTCTTGGAGCCGTCTGCAAGCTAACGTGTTTGCATGTCCGAGCGTTTACATCTCCGAGCGTCCACACAACACACACGCCCGCTTTTTATGAGTTCATTTCCCCCTTTCTCTCGTCGAGGAAATTCAACATCTTTCATCCTGGCCAATTGGACTGTCGCACCGACTGCAACATCCCGCCCCTGGTGACGCACCACGCCGCCGATCTCCGCCTCTGGAGTTCAAGCTTCAACCCGCCTTCTACGCAATGCAATTTCATGAGAAGCTTGGGCCGGCGCTGTTCCCACGAAGTCGAAGTCGTCAGCGTAGGCACTTTGCAGCAATTAGCTGTTGATACAATGCCGAAGACTACTTCACAGTTTGGGGTCCTTCACAGAACCTGACTCGATTGTTCATCAGCTCAGACGAACACGCGACGTAGAGCCACTTGTCAATCATCTTAATGTGACACATGCTTCGTCGCCAGTTCTTTGGCATTGAAAAGACGATGACGCGTGAATGGCCTTTCATAGCTGCACGCTCGCCGGTATGCATAGTTTGTCCAGAAAGCTCGACAGATTCAACATTTCATAGCTGCAGGTTTGCCGGTGAAGCATCCTTAAGTGCCAGGCACAACAGTACCAAATATTTAATCACAAAGCTGAAATTGATAGCAAAAGTTACTTAAAACAGCCAAATTATCATCATCATCATCAGCCTATATTTATGTCAATTGCAGGACGAAGGCCTCTCCCTGTGATCTTCAATTACCCCTGTCTTGCGCTAGCTGATTCCAGCTTGCGTCTACAAATTTCCTAACTTCATCACCCCACCTAGTTTTCTGCCGTCCTCGACTGCGCTTCCCTTCTCTTCGTATCCATTGTGTAACTCTAACGTCCACCGGTTATCCATCCTACGCATTAAATGGCCTACCCAGCTCCGTTTTTTTCGTTTAATGTCAACTAGACTATCGGTTATCCCCGTTCTCTGATCCACACCGCTCTCTTCATGTCGCTTAACGTTAGGCCTAACATTTTTCGTTCCATCGCTCTTTGTGCGGTCTTTAACTTGTTCTAGAGCTTCTTTTTTAACCTCCAAGTTTCTGCCCCATATGTTAGTACCGGTAGAATGCAATGATTGTACACTTTTCTTTTCAACGACAGTGGTAAGCTCCCAGTCAGGATTTTGCAATGCCTGCCGTATGCACTCCAACCCAATTTTATTCTTCTGTAAATTTCTTTCTCATGGTCAGGGTCCCCTGTGAGTAATTGACCTAGATGAACGTACTCCTTTACAGACTCTAGAGGCTGACTGGTGATCCTGAATTGTTGTTCTCTTGCAGGCTATTGAACATTATCTTTATCTTCTGCATGTTAATCTTCAACCCCACTCTTACACTTTCTCGGTTAAGGTCCTGAATCATTAGCTGTAATTCGTCCCCATTGTTGCTGAATAGGACAATGTCATCTGCAAACCGAAGGTTGTTGAGATAATCGCCGTTGATCCTCACTCCTAAGCCTTCCCAGTCTAAGAGCTTGAATACTTCTAGGCATGCAGTGAATAGCATTGGAGAGATTGTGTCTCCTTGCCTGCCACCTTTCTTGATAGGTATTCTTGATAGGACAAGAAAAGTAGAAGGCCAAATTATATATCTGCACAAATGGTTTCCAGTAGAGAACGTACGGACACGGACAGAAAGGGACGACGACACACGCTGGCCCAGCGTGTGTCGTCGTCCCTTTCTGTCCGTGTCCGTACGTTCTGCTGGAAACCATTTGTACGTGCAACCAACGAGCTCAGGTGAACACTATTCTGAAGTTATATATCTGGACGGACTGACCACAAGTACAAAATTAGGGAATACCAGTCCAGGCCGAACCTGTACGCAAATTCGTTTTTTGTAAAATCTATCGCTCAGTGGAATCGACTGACGTCTGAGCAAGTGTGCAGTGAGAATGAAGATGTATTTTTTGCAAGCTTGTAACCCCCTTGCTTCGGGCTAAGCCGGAAAATGTATGAATTAAGAATAAAGAATAAAGCAAAATAGTAAGCGAATGTACTATTTTATACTATAGAATGAACTATTCTTCGTATAGCTTCTACTAATTTGCTATCGAAATCGATGCTTCGCACTTCGGGTGAAACTGCGACTTTTTTCTCCCTTTCAAATGTTGACGCCTGTATGCTCACTGCCTCCGTCTGATAACCTGGTTACGTCGTTATAGGACGGTTCGCGTCGCACATGCATGAGCCACTTATGGCGGCCATGACCCGATGCGACATTGGAAAATAAAACGGCAGCATCCATGTCATGATGACTGTCGACGTTAATTAGGATTCTTAGCGCGTCCGGTGTTCCGGTAACGTTTGCAGATAACCGGGTTAGCGGAGGCGTAAACGTAAGCCGCCGGATGGGTGGCGCCACCTTGTGTCGCAGAGCTCAACCAGGAGAACACAGAGCGGTTATTGCAGTGACCAAGTGTATTCTACTTCGCTGCTGGTGTAAATTTTTGGCAGGGGCGTAATCGTGAACCCGTTGCCTATTTAAACTCTTTTGTAGAGCGCAGCTGCGGCTAGCGTTGGCGTAACCAAGCGAACGAGCGCAGCGGATGGAAGAGCGAACGCGGAGCGCAGCGGTGGATGAAAAAAGTCGCAGTTTCGCCCGAAAGGCGAAGCATCATTTGCGATAGCAAATTAGTAGAGAGCTATTCGGAGTAGGGATAGTAGTTTTATCGGCTGCATAAACTTGGACACATCCGCTTACTAACTGAATTAACAAGCGTGGTGTCAGCGCGCACAAGCAAACATGAATAGATCCCACTCAATGACCGCAGGCAACCACTGTCAAAATGTTGGTAGCAAACGCAGCCGCCGCAGCGAGCGAAGGTTCGTGTGGTCTATCGCTTCAACGGAAACTGAGCAGCGAATGCACAGCGCGTACAAAGGTCAGAGCCGTGTGGAGATCACTTTTAAGAGACGGTGCGGGCGACCGCCGCAGCCGGGCAAAGTTGAAACTGCCCCCCCCCCGCTCCCTCCCGCGCTGCCTTCCCGCTTTCCCCCTTTCGCGTGGCAGATTGAGTGGCCAGTTCCCCTTGCGCCCGGTTGCAAGATACGCATTTGGTGCCGCAGCACAGCGCCGCCTCCCTCCCTCCTTCCCACGGTCTTTCGCGCGACGGAAGTCGCGTTTGCTTTCCGCCGTGCGTTCGCTCTCCGTGATAGCGCGCTTTCACTCGGGCATACGGCGCGCGGCGACAATTTTATCGCCCTTGGCCTTTATACGGAACCTCACGGCGACGACGACGGCGACGATGGCTACGAGATGGCGCCAGAGTAGCGCGCGTTGTCTGAGAGGTCTGTCTGCGGTGGCTGCTGTGAATCGCGCCCACGCGTCATCCACGCGTTGGTTCTCGCGACCTTCCGATTAGCGAGGCAGCCGCGCCACACTTCGCTCCGTTTGCAACGTGCCGCACGAGACAGATTGTCCGCGCCAGCCAATATATCCCGAAATGAAACACGTATAGAGCTTAGCTCAAACTTCGCATTAGGGAGAATCGCAATGGTCGGTGATTTTTTTTACAAGAACACTTCGGGAACACGAAAGCTTGCCTGTAAGACATTGTGGTTAGACAAAGCGTCACAAGATGTCGCTAGCAGGACCCGTTAAATAAAGCGAACCCGGTGTTACGCAAATGCCATTGCGTATACCAGAATACCGGACACCCTAAAACTACCTAATGTGATTAGCGGTGCAGGACTGTAGCGACACAATGGGGCACAAACTTGGAGGTTAACCAAGAAGCTTTATAGGAAGTTAAGGACCGCGCAACGAGCGATGGAACGAAAAAATTAGGCGTAACGTTAAGAGACAGGAAGGCAGATGTACGGATTAGAGATCAAATGGGTGTAGCCGATATTCTAGTCGACATCAAGAGAAAAAAATTCAGAGCCCTTCGACTACTGTGAAGATGGAAGCCAGCGAAGCTGTGACTATGGGGGGTCTGCTATAGTGAATATTGCTATAGTGAATTTCTATATTATCATTATTGACCATATTGAGCTTCTTCGGCATGTTCGTCAAAGAGCAAGGACACCGGCGTCTTGTTTTCGCCCGGCGCGATGGTGAAGTAGTACGTTGGCTGCGCCAATCCGCTCCATCGTCATAGATTAGCGTATGAGCCACAGCGTTCATAGCCGTGGCACACTGCACGGCATCGTCAGGATCGTGACGTCAGGATCCTGGAAGATGTGCTTAAACGAGCGTCCGTCCCATAGCGAGTATAAAGGCAACTGCTGATAACAGCGCTAGCGCGATCTCTACGTCACGAGACAAAGGGGCACAGCGATTGGTGGGACGTGCCGCCGCCGAGTATCGCGACAGTATCGCGACACTTGTGAAAGAGGCATCGGCGGTGGCGAGGGGTATAACAACGGGCCATCCATCATCCGTTTTGACATCTGTGCTAAGGCACAACTGGCGGGAAACCGCCACGCACATGGAGCCGAAATTGTTCTACGCGTCGTTTTGTTGTTCTACGTGTCATTGGATGCCGTGCCGAGCACGGCACGCGCTCGTGCTCGGCACGGCATCCAGCTGCACGAGTGCAAACCGAGGGGCGCCAACGAGTCAGCTGCGGAAGAAGACGACGACGCTGGAGCCAATGCTGATGATAGCTTTTTTTCTACACGAGGACGCGAACCTGGGGAGTGCAGCCCTTAACAGCTTCGCTGTAAAAAATGCAGCTGGGCAGGCCATGTAATGCGTATACATATAGGGCAGATAACCGGTGGCAGTGAAGGGAGGCGCAGTCGGGAACGGCAGAGAATTAGGTGGTGTGATGAAATGAGGAAATTTACGGGTACAACTTGGAATCAGCTAGCGCTAGACAGGGGTAATTGGAGATTACTGGGAGAGAAATATACTGCAACAAGACGGCAAGTTGGGCCAGTTGGTTGGAATTCATCGTAAGGACCGTAACAGTGCAAACAAGACACGGACAAAAGGAAGGAAAATCGACACGGTCGATTTTCCTTCCTTTTGTCCGTGTCTTGTTTGCGCTGTTACGATCCTTACGATGAATTACTGCGAGAGGCCTTCGTCCTGCAGTTAGTGGACATAAAGATAGGCTGCTGCTGCTGATGATGATGAATGTAGCGACACACCGTATTGCTACCGCCGTAACGCGCCATGTGTAAGGTGTGTACTGTAGTCAGGCTCCTCTCTCGCGCTTCTGATGATGATGATGATTTAATGGCATCCCCTTTGAAACGGGGCAGTGACCAATAGTCATCTAGCCTGCTTGATTTAATCAGGCATGCTATACATGTTTTTTAGGTGCTAAGTACCTTATGCGCTCGGGCTGTCGGCGTCTCCTGTCGTCGTCACGGTAAAGCAAGTGGCTCGTGCTCGCGCTTGGCACGTGCTCGTTCCACTGCTCCCGCTTTCGTCGTCGTCTTCCACATCTGGCTGCGTTGCCGCTAATCAATCCAGCGTAGAATTTCACTTCTCTTCTGTCGTCGTAATGGGGAGGCCGCGTTTACGGGGT
This sequence comes from Dermacentor silvarum, assembly GCF_013339745.2. Classification (NCBI taxonomy): domain Eukaryota; kingdom Metazoa; phylum Arthropoda; class Arachnida; order Ixodida; family Ixodidae; genus Dermacentor; species Dermacentor silvarum. The sequence goes on along the minus strand of NC_051154.1, from coordinate 107,036,654 downwards.
TATGAGCCATTGCTTAAGGCAGTATGAGCCCATTAGCGGTGCATCACTGCATGCTTCTCACTTCCCCAGGTTTCACGCTAGTGGAGCTGCATTTCGCTCAATGGGTCATTTGACACTTACGCATAAATTTTCTTTATTCCCCATTCTTGTTAGAGATCATTCTTCTTCCTCACTCAAACATAAAGGTCAACGGATTCTTTGCTCGTACCATTGTCTGGTAGCATAAGATATTGTAGCAGTATTTTCTAATTGTTTGTTGCCACGTTCAATTCCTCTCCTTGTGTCTTGCACTGACCTGTGCTATGTAGCATTTGACTTTTCTTAATGTTTTTGTCTAGCATTTTTGTATACATCATCCTAATCTTTTTTCCCCTTTGAAAATCTACTGTGTACCACTACCTCTAAGATCCGTTTGCGCCATCTAGCGGCGGCGCCGCTAAGTCCGGCCTGCGAGATTGAAACGGTGGCGCGCCTTTGCGTATGAGCCGTGTACTGCAGCCGGACTTCTCTCAAGCACTCCCCTCTAGACACGCTTCGCCATCTATACGGCGCACCCGCGAAGTCCGTGTGTAGCGTCTATTGACCCTTTTCGCGGCGATCCCGTGGGCGCTGCCATGTTTGATCACGTGTTGACGCGTCCATTGCTTGCCTCAGCTGCCTTCGTTGACTTCGTTGCCTCCGTGTTTACGATGGGCGTACATGACGCCCGGAGCGGCTCAGGAAACCTCTGTTACGGAAGATATCGCAGACGCTGACTGGGTGGTCGACACGAAGCTTTGGCGACAGCTTCAGAGGACATGTAAAAGCGCTTTCGAAGCCCATTAAGCTTTGCCCAAACGGCGCGAGCAGCGTATATGGTGCTAGTTCTAAAAACGAGGCTAAAAATGTATCCCAAGCTATCCAAGCTTTCCGACTATGAATTGAATCAGGATCAGTGTGTTTTGCTCTTCGTTCTTTATTTGGCAAATATATTGAAACAGTTGTTTGTCACGTTTCTTAGTCAGTGAAGTTCGTCGGTGCGGTGACTACCTGATAATTTTTTGCCTAATCGCTCGCAAAAGTGTGCTCAGCTGCAATATATTTAGTCTTGCTGCACACAATGCTTAGGAACGCAGCTGTTCTGTACTTTGTAATAGCTTGCAGCAAATATGTATTATCGCTAGTAACTCGCTTACTCCTGTGGACCGTCACGAAACATTCAGCTTCGACCATTCGTGTGCTGTCAGTGTAGTCGCGGTCACCCATGCTTTGGCGCACTGATTCAAGTGTGCGCCCATTCACATATTCTTAATACGTTGGGGATAAAGTGTGCGTAAGCTTGCGTGCGAGTTGGGGTCGACGTGGGTAGATAACGTGCGCGAAACTTACTATGTCAGGAAGCGGCGCTGCTCCCTTTGTGATTGTTTAACGAGCGGTGCTCACTGTTGCCGGCGTTGAAGTCTTTTCTCTGGAGGTTAGCGATACAACGCTGACGGATAAGTGATTTTTTTTATCCACAAGGAAAGTCGTACATCGAGGAGGGCCGGCAACAGAGGCTGTCTGTATGTAGCAACGTCCGTGAACTTAATTGGTCACACGTACTCATTCGATTACTTAATATGCCAGTCACTATTTCTGCAGCCAACTACTGCACACGTTTTCAATCACCGCTCCACATTTTGCAGCATGAATTGAGCACAGTGCGTGATCGAGCCCAGTTGCATTTCCGACAGCTGATCGCACAGAAACAGGGCAGAAGCGGTAATGGTTTCGTATTCGTGCGCTTTCGCTGAGACAACGTATGGCGCGCCGCCGAAAGCGCCATCTCGTTTCTCGTGAACAAGTTGCTCCGCGAAAAGGGTCAATAGATACGTGGCACGCCGGCGCGTGCGAACACTGAGAATTATGGTACATTCGACCGGTTCGGCAGTGAGTGTGAGTGCAGGTGAGTGCGATTGAGTACCAGTGAGTGTGAGTGCAAGTGAGTGCGAGTGCGAGTGAGTGCCTGTGAGTGTGAGTGAATATGAGTGCGAGTGAGTGTCTGTGAGTGTGAGTGGAAGTGAGTACGAGTGCGAGTGAGCGCCAGTGAGTGTGAGTGGAAGTGAGTGCGAGTGAGTTCTGTGAGTGTGAGTGGAGGTGAGTGTGAACTTGAGTGAGTGCGGGGCCTGGAAAAAATTATGGTGAGTGAGTGCTCTCCCACACTGCCGACCTATGCCGGTTCCTGCCGCGCTTCAACTCGGTTTGCAGCGATGCGAACCCTCCCGAGGTTGGAACCAAAGCAAGCAGGCCCCAGCCGAACGTGCTAGCTGCTCTCAGAGCAATCGGAGCAGCCACGAGATCGAATTTTTGTGGGATTTTGGCCGCGCTCCCACGTATCAGGTGGCAGCTCCTCCTAGCTGGAGTGCGAGGCTCTCAATGAACCAGGCGAATATCCTCCGAGCGCTCGAGTTCGACCAGCCGAATGTAAACGGTACGGTGAGAACGCTGTAGAGCGCTCCAAATTTACCAGTGGATTGCATCATTAATCCCTCTCTCCTCGCAGGGATTTGTGCTACAGCACGATAAAGTGTCGGGCTGCTGTGCTTGAAGAGTCTGAGTGACGCGGGCTCAAGTCCGCCCGGCACTCAATAAATTTTATGGGTTTTCTCTCTTAATTGAAGAGTGCCGTGAAAGAGGTTAGACAAATATATACCGGCAGAGCAAAAAGTGCGTAAGGTATTCAAAGAATGCTAATCGCATTCAAATGTTATAAAATACTTTGCGGGGCTGTTGAAACTGCGCAGGACTCACACTGAAGGACACAGCGAGGGTAGGCATTCCCGCAGCGAAGGCGAACGGGCCGTCGTCTGAATGGCCGGTCACAGGCAGCGCCCTGCAGGCAAACAGGCCGGTAAATTAGTCGGTCCCGGTAGGGGCGCAAACTGCCTTGATATCCTCGGCGTCTTGTTGTTTAGTTTTCCTCCATCCTGGGGCGCTATAACGTAAAATGATTCCAAACTGTTTTGATTTCAAACTCCTGACGTCAAATTTACGTAACCACCGAGGCAAGCATCGGGCGGTGACCCGCAGCGTTGTCTGAACAACCCAATCAAACACTCTCCTCGTTTATAGGAGGTCACCTTTGTTCGCTTTCAAAACCAATAACATTGTCAATACTCAGCGGTTTTTCTTATCTAATTGGATGACAAGAGGCGAGGAGCACGCTCTAGTGGAGAGGGTTTCGATGGGGCCGAGCCAGCACAGTGAAAATAGATAACCACATGAAGAGGGTGGTGCCGGCTTCTCCGATTGGTCCGCTTCGCCTTACTTAGCTTGCGGTGGCTGATCGAAAATCGCGGCGGCGTGCAACGGAAGGATAAGAATGCCGCTAAAACGGATCCTCAGCAAGGAAGACGTATGCATGCTGAAAGGGCTCGGTAACGTTTTGCTGTCACGCAAAAGGTTTATCATGCGCAACTAAATACATGCTCACCGGCAGGTGCGAGTAGCGCGGGCCTGAGCGATCGGCGGGCAGCCATCTTCTATTCATTTCGGAACGGGGCAGTCTGTGGCTATTCAGAAAATTTTTCAGTTTTGTTCGGCATATTAATGCATTTTTTTTCGCGTGCACCTCACTTGGACGTGGTTAGTTTTCCCGGTTTTGTGAGGTCGCGCGACAGACAGGCGAAGTGGGCGTAGCCAGAAAACATTGGACCAATAGCAGAGGGATAATGGTGCAAAGGCGTCGAATCAGGAATGATTATTTTGCTTTTATGCGGTTGAATCATACATAATCAGTGTGTACATGTTATATCAGATGGGGAGCTATCGCGGTTTTCGTGATGTCGCGTGAGAGACAGGCGAAGTTGGGAGTGGCCCGAAAATGTTTTGACCAATCGTGGAGGCTGATTGTAGAAATTGGAATCAAAACAGTTTGGAATCATTTTACGTTATAGCGCCCCAGGGTCGGTATTTTGTGGCGATGTATTTTCGGTGCTAATGCCTTTTCGCTCTTATCGCGCTTTGTCAGTGGCCAGAGTGACGGTCCGCTCGCGTTATCAACGGGATCAGCCAGCTGTGAGCGGTGGATGATAAGACTAGTATAGAATAAGTCATAAGGCATCGCTACAAAATACCGGCCCGGAACTCGCTCTCGGGCAAGTCGGTTCATACCAAAGCAATATACCGGATGCGCTCAAATAAGGAAAGTCAGAGGGGGCCCCGACTATTTTGATTTTCAACACAATTTTTATTTGACATAGCCAAATCCCTTCACACATCGAACCGAGCATAGGTGGTCCAAATTATTCCGGAGTCCCCCACTACGGCGTGCCTCATAATCAAATCGGGGTTTTGGCACATAAAACCCCATAATTAAATTTTAAATATATTTATCCGCGCACGCCTTTGTTTCAGCATCAGAAGATCTTAACCGACACAAGGTGGAACATGGTGCTTAGGCGATTGCATGATGTTCCGACTCGAGTGCGAAAAATTAAAATTTTCTGCGCTTTCGCACTTTTTATGCCTTATTTACACAAAGCGTTGTTAATAGAAATAAAACAAATTTAGTTGTTCGCACTACCCCATAGTACAGACAAAAAATGCCAAACTTCGCTTTTGAACAACAGGTTAGATACGTTGACCTTTCTGGGCAATTTTTTAATGTATCTTGTTTTTAACAGCGAGTTTCCCTCTGCGTTCTTTCGGTGGGTACTTGCCACGTGCTAAACGCGCATAAAAGTGTATTTAGTCTCTCATATGCACCTTTGCTTTTAAGTTTGGTGGGGAACGTTGAAAAATTCTTAAGTGTCAAAAAGGTATGACAGTTTTCGTGCGGAAATAATGATAATAAATAAATAAATAAATAAATAAATCATTTATCTATCGTGCTCAGGAACAACCATGAGGTCTAAGTGCTGGCGCACGCATACATTTAGAACAACAAGAAAAAAAAAGTACAGCAGGGGAATATCAGTTAAAAAATGAATAAAAAACAATGAATAAAAAATAACAATCGTGAAAAGAAGAATGTACTATCAGCGCCAAATGAAACTTGAACAGGGGAGCGCGTGGTGCAAGTATAAGTGAAGGTATATACAGTGCGCGCCGTCCAGTCATCACCATTGACAGGCGCGCACATCCGTTTTGGGCGCTGCGCGATCCCCCTAGAGTGAAATATTTTCGCTTCTGTTCGGGTTCTTATATTTGAAAGGGAGAAAATAAAACTAAAAGAAAACAGAAACTAAAATATTGCAGTTCATGGCGAGTATTGTCGCACGGTTCGCCGAAACCACAAGTGCTATCGGCGCCAATGAAACGCGAACAGCGGCGAGCATGGCGCAGTTTGCACTGTCATCATTAGAGATACATTCGCTCGTGCGGTTTGCCGCTTGTGCGCCCCATTCATTCTTTCGATCGGCAAACTTGCGTAGCGCGGTATCGTTGGCAGCCGCGACGGTGGCCGGCGTGGGCGTGCCGAGCGCAGTGCGGCCAAACCGGATGTGTGCGCCTGTCAAAGGGGGTGACTGGACGGCGCGCACTATATAATCACTTATGCTTCGGCCACGCGCTCCGCTGTTCAAGTTTCATTTGACGCTGATAGTACATACAACAAGGCGCAAAATGCATACAAAAGAAAAAGGCGGAGAAGGCAAGTTGAACAATATGTGAAACTAAGACAGAAGAACGGAAAGCTCATAACAGAACAATGACAGGGAAATAATAATAATAATAATAATAATAATAATAATAATAATAATAATAATAATAATAATAATAATAATAATAATAATAATAATAAATCAATCAATCAATCAATCATTTATTTATTTATCGTGCCCAAGAACAACCGTGAGGTCTGGGTGCTGGCGCACGTATACATAGAAAAAGAAATACAGCAGGGGAGTATCAGTGAAAAAAAAACAATGAATAAAAAATTACAATCTTGAAAAGAAAAGTGTACATACATGTAACAGAAGGCGCAAAATGCATACATAATAAAATGGAGAAGGGAAATTGAACAATATGGTTAAACTAAGACACAACAACGGAAAGCTGAGAGCAGAACAAAGACAGAGAGTTGTGAAAAATATCAAGGTCATGAAAGTGGGCGTTATAAAGACTCTGTATTCTATGGACGGTTGAGTGTTGGTGGTGACAGGCAGCAACATGGAAAGGTCTGTGTTCTTCGGTGATCTTGCGCGGAATACGAAACTTGATACAACTGAGGAGTTCAGGGCACATGAGGATACCGTGAAGGAGCTTGAAAAGGAAAAGCAGGTCAGCGCGATTACGTCGGCAGCGAAGTAAGGGCAATGGCAATAATCCAACAGTGCTAGAGCAGGGCGCAGAGTCCATGTTAGCAAAGCGGTGATGATATATGCTTGGAAACTTTTTCTGGACCCGATCTATCGAAGTAAGGGCAATGGCAATAATCCAACAGTGCTAGAGCAGGGCCCAGAGTCCTTGTTTGCAAAGCGGTGATGATATATGCTTAGAAACTTTTTCTGGACCCGATCTATAATGTAAATAATAATAATAATGTAATAATAATAATGTAATAATAATAATAAAAATAATAATAATTTATCTATCGTGCCCAGGAACAACCATGAGGTCTAAGTGCTGGCGCACGTATACATAGAACAAGAAATACAGCAGGGGAATATCAGTAAAAAAAAGAACAACGAATGAAAAATAGCTGTATTGAAAAGAAAAGTGTACATGCATGTAACTGTAGGCGCAAAATGCATACATAATAAAAAGGAGGAGAAGGGAAGTTGAGGAATATGTAAAACTAAGACACAACAACGGAAAGCTCAGAGCAGAACAAAGACAGAGAGTTGTGAAAAATATCAAGGTCATGAAAGGGGGCGTTATAAAGACTGTATATTCTGTGGACAGTTGAGTGTTGGTGGTGACAGGCAGCAACATGGAAAGGTCTGTGTTCTTCGGTGATCTTGCGCGGAATACGAAACTTCATACAACTGAGGAGTTCAGGGCACATGAGGATACCGTGAAGGAGCTTGAAAAGGAAAAGCAGGTCAGCGCGATTACGTCGGCAGCGAAGTAAGGGCAATGGCAATAATCCAACAGTGCTAGAGCAGGGCGCAGAGTCCGTGTTAGCAAAGCGGTGATGATATATGCTTGGAAACTTTTTCTGGACCCGATCTATACTGTCACTGCTGGATCTAGAGATGCCGTTCCAGACGACCGACGCGTATTCGAGTTGAGGAAGACAGATTGTTGTGCACAACTTACGGAATGGTGTAGCAGAATTGAATTCTCTCGATAGTCTACGAACAGAGCCAAGAGTGCGCATACTCCGCATTGCACCGCGTTTAGTGTGAGCTGAAAAGCGTAAGGTTGTATCAAAAAGTACACTGAGATCATTGATCTCAGGGACCCAACACCATGGTACTGAATCTACCGAATAAGAAAAAAAATGTGGTTGATCCCTCTTATATAGGAATCGGTATAGAACACGAAAGTGAAACGTGTCTTCACAGAAGTAGTGTAATGTTTATTGCACATTGATATATAATGTCTATGGTGTTTTGTGGCTAAAGCGCCCTTAGGCGTTGATGCACCCACGCTGACGCCTGGTGGCACGTCTCCTCCATCACGACTACCAACGTCGATGACCATGAGCAACCGTCGTGCATATGGAAGCTGCACTACGCTGCACACGCTAGCACAACGCGAAAGACGAAGCACGTAACTGACACTAATACAACGCGCAAGACAAAGCACGTAACTGAATCGTCACCGAGTCAAATCAGCGCGTACAGCGCGTCGTAATTGCAGCCTCCGCGATCAACTTCAGAAACATTTTCAGAGCTAATTGCGGAGGCCACGCTCCGCTGTGCTGAGTACGGTGAACGCCACCTAGGTGGCGTTGGTAGTGCTTCTTGATGCCAGCGTCCCTTCGAATGCTGGCATCGAGGCGTCTTAGTGCTGAGACCACCGAAGCGTTCACTGTCGGTGCGCGTTAGTGTCATAATGCAGTACTTCTCTTTTCTGCTCGTAGGCGGCGGCACCGCCCCGAGCAAGAGCGCGGGTACACGGAGGAGTGTTAGATATATAAGGCGCGTCTGTGTAGCTCTCTGCAAATGCGTTTGTGGCGCAATGGGTTAAACGCTCGGCGATCTATCGTCGCGGACCGAGAGGTCGTGGGTTCGATTTCCAAATTTTGCATGTTTGTGGAACTTTTTCTTCTGGTTTCTTTCTTTGTATTATGTTCGTGTACATTGTAAGCTGACGTATTTCCGTGACGGAAATACGTCAGTGAAGTCTTGGTGGACCCCGGCATAAAACACTTTCGTGTTAAAAGAAATGCTTGCTGTGTTGCCGGTGAAAGTCATGACTTTGGTCTTAACAGCATTCAAGGTTAGGTTATTATCTGTGCACCACTTAGAAAAAGAAAGCTGGTCAGACTGCAGGATGCGACAGTCATCAACAGTGTGAATTGCCTTAAACATCTTTATGTCATCGGCATATAGAAGGAATGAAGAATGCCGAATGGCAGAAAGAACGTCATTAATAACAATTTTTAAAAGAGGAGCGGTCCCAATACTAATCCCTGAGGGACGCTGCTAGTTGCCACGCAAGAAGACGTTTGACCATTGACGTTAACATAACATGATCTATCAATAAGATAACTCCGCAAGAGATTTACAATTAACGATTCAACACCAAAGTGTGTAAGCTTGATCAGAAGTAGTGAGTGGCTGACCACATCAAAAACTTTGCTGAGGTCACAATAAATGGTGTGTGTGTGTAAAAACTTTTTATTGACAAAAGTCCTGAGGCTGCCAATAATAATAATAATAATAATAATAATAATAATAATAATAATAATAATAATAATAATAATAATAATAATAATAATAATAATAATAATAATAATAATAAGCGATCTCCGATTTCGCTCAAATTTTCCAGTCTTATCTCCTGTCATTGGTTATAAGCAAAAATGCGCGGCATTATCTCGTTTCGGGTGCAAACGAAAGCAGTGAATAGTGATACGTATAGGCGGCGGAGCATGGCGCCTTGCGGATTCTCTTTCAGAACGCCGCGCCGCACAAGCATCAGGTTTGATAATGGCTTCCGTTTGTTCCATGAAATAAGAAACAACCTGCAGCGCTACAGAAGGAACACAGGTATTCTTAAATAAGAAATACGAAGGCGTGACCAGCTCTGATTACGGCGCAGCTTAGTAATTATGGCGTTCTCTTGCTGAACACAATGTCTCAAGTTTAACTGCCTGCCGCGGTGGGCGTATTACAAGGGAGACGAACGCAAAGTCGCTTCAGCACTCAGGGTTAAATAAATGTAAAGCAGGGAAGGTAGTAGAATATAATACAGGGCGTTCCACTGCGGCGTTTCTCATAGTCCCCGTGTTATGCATTAAGACGATAAAAGTGTTCTGTCAACCAAACAATCAGCCTTAAATATTAAGTAAGTCATTCTTTTTGCAAAATTGTATGTTCTGTTCGATTCGTGTGCGCCTTAGCATAGTGCAAATGAAATGAAGCTTATGTATACAGCACGAAAAGGGAGTGGCTGGTATAGTTGGGGAGATCCTGAAAATGCACCAAATGTTTTGTGCTGCGTCTCGTGTACAGCGTCGTGACATGGCACTGCGTCATGGTTTGGGGTGGCTTCTTCTTGACGCATTAAGAAGCAACTTGCAGTGGTGCAAGAATAACAATATAATAGGAATTTTTAAAGGTAAAGATGGGGCTAAAAGTCGTCGCAAAGCTTGATAACGTGTAAGAACTGCGGCTGACCCAAAACGCATGGAATCCGTGTTGCAATGGTAACACACGACGCGCTATGACGCTAGATAAAAAAGAAGAGTCTCAAAGTATATTTACTGTTAATTTCTGCGGTGTTGTTCTGTAACTACAGTAAAAAAAAAAAAAAAAGCCAGAGAAGCTATCTTGCAAGATCAAGAGAGTCGTCGTGCAGCTATAAATAGGCTCTTCCTGATATATCTTCCTCAGCACATGCGAACATGGTTATACAGTCGAAGCCGGATATATCGAATCTGAAGGGGAGATCACAAGGAAGTTCGATATATAGGTAATACAATATAACATACACATTTTATTAGACAAAACTTTTCAATAGGATTTTACTGCTGTTCATATTATACACAATAATTCATTATATGTGGATTTGATATATCCGGGGTTGACTGTATTAGTACATATCAAAAAGCATCGTTGAATGAAACCTCCCGATTTAAAGGAAGCTAACGTTCGGATGGGGTGGGGTGTCAGTCCTCAAAATTTCGGCTCCACGCGAATTTGTTTCAGCGCAACGATGCAATAAAACGTGCATTTTATCGGCCTCTGGACACGACAAGACAGCATCTAAGGCCTCTTAACGCAACAAACCACTAAGCACAAATTGCGATTACAGGCCACCTAGGTCGTACTGGTGGATTTAATTGTAGAAGTTCTGGCAGACTGACAAGTGCGTTTTTCGTTCGCATTGAATCTGATAAACTTGCATCGCGTAGAGAAACAAAGAAATATGGGTGCAACGTCTTAAATGAGCGCTTACATAATATTTCGCACATTTTTTTGGCATGAAATGAAGGTCCTATAGACATCTAAACCTTAGAAAAATACTGGCAACCTTCAAAGTACCTTACATAATTTAATATAGATTTTCTACACTCAGTTTCGGCTTCGTTTCCAAGGAGCTGATTGTATCGTGACTTCATGACGCAGAAGGTGGTCACGTGGCAGCAGGATATCGCGACGTTTTGACGCGCGCTCCTCTGTAGTCTGCTATGCTGCTTTAGTCGGGCCTCTCAACGAGCATTGCTTTCGCGTGATTTTGCATTCCGAGCCTATTATCTAGGCCGTGGTCGGTTCTCTGCGCTATAAACCAGTTTGCACTTTTAAGAGTGATTTCTTTTATAACTCACTAGGGGTGTAACAGTAGCGCAACCAGGATCTCTGCCAGGGGGGGGGGTTGACAGTTTGCCAATACCATCTAAACAGCACTAATTTCAATTTCTTCACGGGAAATTGTCAAAAAATGCGCTTTTTACGAGTGTGCAGACGATTGCGCGTCCTTACATCTTAGTTACAGTACTCAAATGCGCAAGGAAAGAAAAGGGGTTAAACAAAAGAGGGGTTAGGTCGGCCTTGGGGGGGGGGGGGGGGGGGTTACAACCCCCCCCCCCCCCCCCCCCCGTCGGTGTGCCACTGGGGTGTAAGGATGTGAGTGATAGATCGATTTGCACCCTTAAGGAAATCGGTTTGCAGTGTGAGACTGTTCGCACGGTGAAAAAACTTACATTGCTTCCCCGTTGATGTCTTTCAGGGTGTGAGGTCGCGACTGCCAGGTAGACTTCAGCGTTTTCTCCCGTCCATCTGGATGCACCTGGTTGAGAAATGCAGCCATCCGTTTACCTTCATTACAATTCCGCGCGGAAGGCGACGTGGCTTCGTATTTCAATTGTACTGGCTTCGGGTAAAAGCGCATAACCTAGACAGCAGGGGCTACTTTCGATTTTGTAGTATTGTGTTGCCTATTTCGCGGTAAACATCCAAAGAACAAGGCCTATACCATAGTTGACATGTAGCACGTGATCTGTTATGGCGGAAACAGACTTACTAAATATCTCCAGTGGCAGGTAGCGCAATTCTGTCGCATCAGGAGGATTATTTGCACGATAACTTTTGCAGGATAAGTCGCAGTATTGCGCTAGTAAATAAAAAAAAAACATTTCACTAACCTTTTAATGCATCCTAGGGCACGTATCCCATCTGCGCAATCGATGTCAATAGTAATAAAGTCCTATCCATTTAGCAGAAAATATGTGCATGACACCAATTTCGAGAAGTACCCCCTCAAAACCTGTGGCGAAATGCATTGATGTTCCAGTTAACAATTATTAACACTCGATTGTTTTTTTTTCGGAGCTGTTCACTTCTGTTACTTTTCAATAACCAGAAATCTCCAATAGTCAACGAGCGCAGCACATGCATGCAGGAACGTGATTCCGTGGTATAGCGGTGCAGCGAGTTGCCCCTTGTCTATTCTTCTTGTTTATGCTTCTATGGTACAGTATAAAGTTTATTATAATTTTTCTCTTCTTTCTTATTTTTTCTCCTTTCTTTTTCTTTTTTTACCCGCTGTGGTTGCTTAGTGGCTATGGTGCTGGGCTGATAAGCACGAGGTCGCGGGATCAAACCCCGGCCACGGCGGCTGCATTTCGATGGGGGTGAAATGCGAAAACACCCGTGTACTTAGATTTAGCTGAACGTTAAAGAACCCCAGGTGGTCCAAATTATTCCGCAGTCGACCCCCCCACTACGGCGTGCCTCATAATCAGATCGTGGTTTTGGCACGTAAAACCTCAGAATTTAATAAGATGTGTAAATAAATGCTGCAAAAAATTTCGAGGACACTTAAGCTTTGCCTTTAAGGGTGGAACGCGATAGCATTCAAGGTGGTGGTGGTTACAACATCTTTATTGAAAATCAAGATTCCTGACTCTGGCAGGCTTCCTGGCAACTGCAGCTTTCTTTTAGGGGCGAAGCTCCTTAAAGCGGCACCCGTTCGTCCCTCGTCGTAGTAGTAGTGTGTAACCAGTCTGAGAAAAATGAGAAAAAAAATTCCGAAGTTGTGTCCGTAGCGCGGAATCGAACCAGGGACCCCTCGCTTCCGAGCGCGCGGCGTTAGCTCACTACGCCACGAAGCACACATAGATACAAGCACCACGATGGCAATAAATACCCAACATTAACGAAAGGCCGCGTTTCTAGCACGTTTCTAACGCGTTTGTGCTAGCGCGTTACGGCCCGTGTAAGAAGCTGGTGTAAGACGCTGTGGCCTCTCCGCCTTACCTTCAACGCGTTTCGAACGCGCTGCCCAAGGCGGTGGCAAGTCAAGTTCAAGTCGAGGAGCGTTTATGAATACGGGGGGTATACTCTCTCAGCAGTCATGTGATGGCGTCGGCAAACGCGATGCACGTTCCGGCATGTGTAAATGGCTGCGTAAGACGCTGTGGCCGCTCCCCCTTACTAGAGAGTACTGCACGTCTCTAACGCGTTTGTGCTAGCGTCCCCTTAAGCGGGAGATCCGATGATTCCCTCCGGAGCTTCGCCCACTCATCATCAATCACCCCGTGGATATACTGTGATTTTTTTTCTCCAACCGGCCGTCGCGCGCCCGTAGAGTTACTGTATAGGCTCCCTTTTAAGGGAGCCTATATACAATAACTCTAGGCTCCCGAGGAGGTGAGCGCCATCTGGATGGTGTTTTTTCAAGGAACCAGCCGGGGCGCGCCGCTGTATGTATAGTATAAATGCTGGAAAAGGAGTTGGTATTTGAGTTTTCGCCGTAAGAGAATTACGTTTTCTCGTATACTCAAAATTACAATCCGACGCTATCACGTCTGTAGGTTGTGGTTAAGTTGTACTTTACGACTTTTCTGATGCATTTTACTTTGAGAAATTCAGTTAGTTCACTAACGCATCTGCGCCACGCAGAAGGCCTGGGTGGTCAGGGTGGTTCGGGATGAATCTCTGGGTCGCGGATGCCGACGCTCACGCCAACGCCGACACCGACGCCGGATTTTCTGCGACACTGGGCCTTTAACGCTATCGCGTTAGAAGACGCGGCAAAACGCTGGGGCTGATAAATGTCAAATTTCATGTGAGAAAACAAAAAGCCTATAGGTGCCTGCCAATATCTAAAGGAAATATTTGGTATGCAGCACACGTGCGTAAGGAGGCTACTTTTTTTTCCCCTATACGCCGCGAAATCAATTTTATGGACATATCTTGTGAGCGCGGTTGCTCTCTCTCTCTGATTGTATCCACTGCTTGTAAGTCGCCATTCGTAACTCATCTGCTGTAGATCGAGAACGCAGGACCTGAGAGCTGAATATACAGGGTGTTTCAGCGAACACCTTCAAACATTCTTAAAGGTTGCCTGTGGCAGATTGCACAATTCTAGTTCATGAACTGGTCTACTCGAAGAGGCGGATATTACTTGCACAGCAAATTGAAATGCGTAATCGAATAATTAACAGAAATTTACTAATTAAGGTTTTAACTAATTACTTGATGGCCCATATTGCAATTTACAAATTGTAGCCGTGGAGTTCGCAAGGCGGATCCACTTGGAATGAATTCTTGGGATGACACCAGCTTCGAGATATTAATTCCCGAACTTTGCGGAGAAATGCATTGGCGTTCCAGTTAGGGTTCTTAACAAAACGTCGCTTTTTGCATTGAAGCACAAAATTAACTGGAACGCCAATGCATTTCTCCGCAAAGTTAGGAAAATAATATCTCGAAACTGGTGTCATCCCGAGAATTCGTTCCAAGTGGATCCGCCTTGCGAACTCCACGGCTACAATTTGTAAATTGCAATCAGGGCCATCAGGTAATTAGTTAAAAAATTGATTAGTGAATTTATGTTAATAAGTCGATTATGCATTTCAATTTCTTGCGCAAGTAATGTCCGCCTCTTCGAGTAGAACAGCTCATTAACTAGAATTGGGCTATCTGCCGCAGGCAACCTTAGATAAATTTTAAAAGTGTTCACTGAAACACCCTGTATACGTTTATTGAGTTACTTATGGTTACATATTCCTGAGCAAACTGCCCGTGCGAAGCGGGATTTTCGCGGGGAAAGAGGGCCGTTATGTACGTAAAATATAACTCTTTGTTTACATTAGATATACTTGGCGAGAGCGGTGTCCTGGGAAACGTGACTTGAGTTGACGGCAGGAGCAGGAGAATATATTTCGCAGCCACGTTCCGAGATAAACACTGAAAAGACTTGGGGTATATTTCATTTCACATACATTCACGGTGCTGGAACGCGTACAGCTGCTCAATGATTGAACTGCGCCGTACAGGGAGCGCGTGGCTGCCGGAACTTTTTTGCGCCACCGGTGGGCGCTGGGGACACCGAGTTGGTGTATTTTTGTATCACATGAAAGCGCGAGTGTTTTTGGTGCATTCCGACTGCGCTCGGCACCCTCAGCGATCACTGAGCGCTCACCAGTGGCGCAAGAAGCGCCGGCTTCTGTGCGGTCCGTGCATCGCGTTTCTGTCGCTGAGCGCTGTACACGCCGCTTATGTGTGGGTATTTCGGCTTTCCGACACTCACCAGGTTTGCTACTTCTCTCAGCGATGAAGACAGGCCCGGAGATGCGTGTGGTTCGAACAGACTTCCTAGAACGAAATCATTGCGCAGTTTTTTTTTCCTTTTTTTGTTATTATTATTGCAGCAGAAAAGTGGAGCAGAACGTGCAATCATGCGACAGCAGGAGAGTATACAAAGGCCGCTAAGCCTCGGTGCGCGTCAGTACTTTTTTTCTTGCGTCGCATCGCACCCTGCGATTACTTCAAGGTTGCACTCAAGTTGCAGTCACTGGCTGCAACATGTTATTTGTACAGCCGCCACAACAGCTGAGCTGGCTTTTTTATGTGAATTATCGCCCTCAAGAAGCGCGTGATATGGTCACCTCCGCCTATGAGCAGCGTCGCAAACTATTAAAAACGGAAATGGAAGTCGAGGCTTTCAAAACTGCTTGCGCCTGAGAAATTGCACTGGAGAGAAAGCTAGTTTTGTTTTTCTTTGCGAAAAGTAGTAAACGAAGGATATAACGTACGCATTCTTGCGAGACTATAAAGACTGCTGCACTGTAACAACACCACGATTCTCTCGTCATGTCTTACTTACTTCGATCAAACTGCCATCAAACTGTCTTCAAGCATTAGTTGCTGTTCTTTATAGGGCGTGCTGTGTGCCCTAGTGAAAGTGCATGCCCCTAATCGGAACTCTTTGAGTGGCAAGAACTGCCGGAGCAGTGTAAAACCATTTGTCCACCACGACGGATTTACACGGGCCATAGTACCATAGCAGTAAAACACGCTGGTCACGGAATCGAATCTCGGCCGCGGCGGCTGCATTTCGATGGGGACGAAATGCAAAAACGCTCGTGTCCCGTGCCTTGGGGGCAGGATCCCCAGGTGGTCAAAATTAATCAGGAGTCCCCCACTACGGCGTGCCCCATAATGAAATCGCGGTTTTGGCGCGTAAAACCCCAGAATTCATTCATTCAATAAAACGCACTTCGCAACGCTCCCCCCCACTGCTACATCTATACAAACTATAAAAAAAGCCCGCCGGTCGGTTCTTGGAGGCAAACCCACTACCGATTAACGTTATCGTGCATATTGAGGCACATTTTTATGTCCCTATGGAAATAATGTGTTTTAGTTAATTAATTATTTCAATATTTTGGAATGGATCTTGGATTTCCGTACGCAGGGATACTGTGCAACGAAACAGCTAATCAGCTGGCTTGGGAGGAATTATTTAAGGGAGTTCAGCATCCCCGATTCTACGATGACCTCCGCAGCACCACTTCGCCTCACCCTGTGGGAATACCGAACCAGCTACGCCAAATTCACGTCTCCGCGTCCAACCTCGAGCGTGCCTCGAGCGGCCAGTCGCGCGGCAATTTTGCGTGTATTCGCGGGCTTCTTTCACGCCCGGAAAAAACACTTTTATGTAACACGCATTGATCAACATGAAGCTGTATCGGGAGTTTTTCATGTTCATCTACAATTTTCTCATTGACACTTTGCATCTAATTATAATATTTTAGAAGTTGATTAATTGATTAAGACTAATTTTGTAATTAGGCGGAATCCCAAAATAATCTGGGTACCTCCAAGCGACGGCAAACAACATTAAATTGGTTCTGTCCAGCTACGTGGCATTTCAATATTTTCAAATCTTGGTGCATGATAGTTGGGTGTCGGGACAGCCTGTATATAAGAAAGTGCACTGCTGTTGGGCTGCTAAGCACGAGGTCGCGGGATCGAATCCCGGTCACGGAGGCCGCATTTCGACGGGGACGAAGTGCGAAAACATCCGTGTAGTTAAATTTAGATGCACGTTAAAGAACCCCAGTTGCTCCAAATTATTCCAGAGTCCCCCACTACGGTGAGACTCATGATCAGGTCGTGGTTTTGGCACGTAAAACCCCCATAATTTTTATAAGAAAGTGCACTTAGTGTAGCAAGTTGGTCTTCAGGCGCTTTATTTCTTTTAAATCCTGTTTGACGAATTATGAGAGGGGGAAAGAGTGTGGCGACGGCGCCTGTGCATGTGGCGCCTGCCCTTCTGTGGTGTCACGCGCGTCGAAGGTGCCAGCGTGGCTGCCGCAGCGATTGCGGCAGATGCATTGGAGGTACAGTGACCGCGGCGGCGCTAGCGTCGGCGTAGTGTGGTGCCGTATGAGAGAAATGTATGGTTTCATAATGTATGCAGCCCATGAATGCAGTCTAAACAGCTTCGCTGGTAGTCTGTCCCCGTATGAATTAACGTTGCGGCCACACGAATTTTTACTGAAGGTGGCCCGAAACGAGGCGAGACAGGAACCTATACCTACCGCAATGTGCCTGGAATGAGCGACATAATGGTTCACATTAAAACAGAAAATTTGAGATGCCTTAATAATCGGGCAATTTGCCGGCTCTTAGAGACACGCAAAATATTGTTACAAGAAATTTCGCGTGATGTATAGGCGCTGATATCACCAGAGAAAAACATTGTGTATTATTACAACCGCAAGACGTTTTCACACTGAAACTTAATAGAGGGGAGAGCAGGACAGGCGCTGTATCTTGTAAGAATTCTTTTCATTTTCATTATTTTTGGCCATTGGATTGCACGAAGTCGCGGTCCCGATATCGCCGGGATCGGCTGTATTCGGCGGGATGAATAAGAAGTGAACAGAATCGGACCAAAGGGTCCTTATAAAATGCTGGCCCAGAATAAGAGCATCAAATGCTGAAGCAGTAGCGCTGCACTGGATGAGCTCGTGTTGGCTTGGAAGAACACAGGATGAAAACATCTGTTAAAATTATGCACGAATCAGTCCGAAATCATGCCACCCCAAATATTAAGTTGTGAAACGTTCTTTTTCTCGTTTGCGAAAGTCCAAAATTTCTTCACTCATGTTGGTAGCAACGTTTATATGTAATTTACCTTTTGAAGAGTTGTAAAGAGCACTCATCATGGCAGTTCACTCACAGAAGGTGATGACGCACGTCTCTTATTTAATCGTTTTAAGTGCTTCAGTTGAATAAAACACAGATTCACTTTTGTAATAGCGTGAACGTGAGTTCGGTGGTCCAGTTCCAGCAGGTCTGTTGCTCTTTTCCCTTCTGATTTCATTATTTGCTGTTCGGTATAGTTCCATAGCTGGCTTCCTCTACATTGCGCCCATTCAGTATGCCCTTCTTGCATTGTTGACTTCTTTAATACCCTTTAATACATCAATATCGCTTTCTCTGCCGCGTGCGTTAGCGTAACAACTACTGCGCGAAGCTGTATAGTATTCCAAAAATCATTTGAATAATATATAGTCCTAACTGCATTTCTAAATTTAGACACAATACCGAGTTTCTGAACGTAAGTCCGGGAACCATGACTGCTTCCCACAAGCTTTGCACTACCCCATAGTTGTACTCCCATGGCGCTTTTATGTTTAGTTACGACCGTGTTTCTCTTGCCTTTCAGTTGGGTCACCTGTTGGTATTTTTTCATGCGATTCTTTCCTACGCAATTCTACCCTTGCTAGTTTGCTTCCCTGTATGTGACTGCCCGATCAGTGACCAACAGTTAGCGAACAAGGGAAGCCTCAGCCTGGAACGAGCGTTTCGACTATAGGGGACGACAAATTCCCCTTCGCACCTTTTCTTGTGAACCGTTCGTAATGTGAACAATTTGTCTTGTTTCGATGCCTGATCAATGGTGCCACTGTTAAGCCTGATTTCTTTACAATAAACTTGGAACTTCGCCCTGCTCTCCATCAATATCTGCCAGAAACTGAATACCTCTCCGGCTATCAACCAACAGAACAGTGCTGTCTGCGTATGCAGTGCATCCGGAAGACGTTGCTCCCCCATCAGACACGTCGATCCCGTTATGTGATGGAGTACAACCCAAGCTTTCCGAATGTCTACTGCGTCGCCGCTACTCTCGCATGCTATCTGCACTTTCTTATATTATGGTAAACTTCGCTTCGTAACTTGCGTGTTACTTTCACCCACACGTTCATATCTAAAGATGTCCCACAAAATTTCCGTGCTTACACTGTCGTGCCTTGTGAAGTGAAGATCACCGCGCGCCGTGGAGTAATGGAGCAAGCAAGCTGAACCCTAATGTCTAGAATATTGTGTTACTTCATGCTAGAATTACTATAGACATATAGTGCAAATTGTCCTTAACTTAGTCCGTGCGAGTGTTTTCTGTAGCACGGTCAACTGTCGGACATGTTTAATTTAGATGTACTTGTCATTTTCTTTCGCTGCAGCGACAGTTTTTCTGCCTTATATATACATTAAACCACAGATGAACAGCCTTCGACTATTGGTTTAACAAGAGTGTTCGTATTTTTTCGTTATGTGACAGAAAAGGCAAGAGCGGAGCGCAACCGCTACTTGCGTACCTGTGACCCGACTGTTGTCCACGTAGAGCACGCCCCCTTTGCGGAGCAGGCCGGCGCGGTCCTCGACCCACTCGGCGGAGCCCTGGGCGCCGTGCTCGTCCGACTGCCAGAGCACGAAGGCGAGGCTGCGCCGCGGACTCCATCCCATGAGGCGCAAGGCTCGGAAGGCGATGGTCTGCTGCAAAAGCTGGCTTACGGGAAACCACTGGTTCTGGAGGTTTGGGTTGGTCACCGTCCGCGAGACCCTGGCGCCCAGTACCACCAGCCGGTCTGTCCCAGAGAAACGGCAGCAATGACGTAACAAGATATAGCGAACGATAGGTCATAGCGAAGTACGCGCAATCATCTAGCAACCGCAGCTTCATCAACGTTATCGATGTAGTGTACCAGTGTTACTTACGTCAAACCGACATCGCGATCGAATTCGCGCATATCGCGATATCTCCGACTACCACCATAATGTGCGGGACAGTCTCGTACCTCCCATCTTTGAAGTCCACATTGCGTAAGAGGAAGCAGCGAGCCGGTTTTTGGTTTGACTGATAATGCATTTCACCTGTTCTGGTCGTATTTGCAACTAACAAATGATAGTGTTTGTTAGCAAGGCGTTCGTGAGGGCGATAATACTTAAATAATGGAATAAAATGCTCGCCTTATTCTATACAGTGAAAAAGTTTGCTTACGGAAAAAAACTGGACACTCGGGGGTGACGGAGCAAAAGATTTCTGGACACAATGATACACAAGTATGCAGAATAGAGATATTTGTATAGACCGAAAGTTTATTGACATACAGGTTTAATTCAACACGGACACACGGGAAAGTGTTGTTCGACCATGCGAAACATTTTTTAGGGAGACACCCAATAAGCTTTCCGCGATCTTTTTTTTTTTTTTTCGCCGTTTACATCTCTATTATCATGAGCCTTGAGAAGTAGTCTTCAAGGTTTCGTAAACCGTAGAGCAGCTGGCTCTTGGAAAATGCGTCCGTCGGGGCTGGCTCGAGCAGAGAAGGGGCGCGCGGTCTTCTTTGTTCTCTTGGGCTCGACCCACTCTTGCCCTCGACCCGCTACCAACAGGTGGCAATATCCCCCCTTCGGAACAAAAGCATCGCCTCGATGCTAAAAAAATAGGCGTAAGAAGAAAAAAGAAGAAGGCCGGCAAGGCGAAAGTATGCCAAAACAAAAACATTAACGTCACGCCGGCACAGTCAATGAATGCTGAAGCAAGTCCACGAAGATAAATTAAAAGCAGAAACAAAGAAGGGCATGAGAGGAAAAAAAAAACGAAAAGAAAGAAAGTTACGGACGCTCAATGTACGGCTTCATGCGCACAACATGAAGTATGTCTGAGCTCGGTTTTCTTTGTGTCCTACTCCGTGTCTGCGATGTTGTGCCCGGAACAACTTCGTAGTTTACGTCACTGACGCGGCGGAGCACTTTATATGGACCGAAATACCAGCTCAGCAGCTTTTCACAGAGGCCACGACGGCGAACGGGAGTCCACACCCAAACTTGGTCCTCGGGGTTGTAGGACACGTCCCCTCTGGCGGATGTTGTAGCGTCGTGCGTCTGCCTGCCGTGGCTTGCCGATATGCAGCCACGCTAGCTGCCGAGCTTCCAGCTCGGCAGCTGCAGAGCTGGAATTGCAGAGCTGCCGAGCTCTGCAATTTCCTCGGCGTCAGTTGTCAATAGGTCAGCGTCTTGACACGGCAGCATAGCGTCCAGCATCGTCTGGACTTCGCGACCGTAGAGAAGGCGTAAGGGCGTGAAGCGCGTCGTCTCTTGTACGGCGGTGTTATACGAGGAGGTCACGTAAGGCAAAATCCGATCCCATGTATTGTGTTGGACGTCGATGTGCATTGCGAGCATGTCTGTGACCGTCTTATTCAGTCGCTCGGTAAGTCCGTTCGTCTCCGGATGATACGCGGTCGTCTTGTGATGATGCCTGGTGTTGCTTAATTAAAAAAAAAAAAAAACTTCGTCCATAAGCTGCGCTGTGAATGCTGTCCCTCTGTTATTACAGTGGAGGGAGCACCGTTACGCAAGACGATGTGGCGCATGAAGAATTGCGCTACCTCTGAGGCCGTGGTTAGTGGGATCGCCTGCGTCTCAGCATAATGTGTTAAATAATCAGTCGCGACGATCACCCATTTGTTGCCGTCGGCAGACAGAGGAAACGGTCCGAGAATGTCCATGCCGACTTGGTCGAAAGTGTGAGATGCTTCAATTGGCTGAAGTAAGCCAGCCGGTCTAACGGATGGTGTCTTGCGGCGCTGGCATTCACGACAGCCTTTAACGTACTGTTTGACGCTGGCCGAAAGTCCGGGCCAATAGTACATTTCGCTTACTCTAGTGTTCGTGAAAAGCCTAAATGACCAGATGTCGGTTCGTCATGGCAAGCGAAGAGGACGTCGTCGTGCATGTCCCTTGGAGCCACCAGGAGGTAAGCACGGCTGGTCGAACGAACATTCTTCTTATACAGCACGTTGTCTCGCAGACAGAAGGACGTCAGCGAGCGGCACAGATGGCGTGGTATGGTTGTGTCGCGGCCCTCTAAATGATCGATGATCGGTCGAATCTCAGCGTCGTCACGCTGCCGTCTGCTCAAGTCCGACGAACTAATGGCGCCCAGGAAGCCGTCATCGTCCTCTGTTTCCTGACTGGCAGGATCAATGGGTGCGCGGGACAGCGTGTCAGCGTCTTCATGCTTACGGCCAGACTTATAAACGATGGTGATGTCAAATTCCTGTAGCCGCAAGCTCCACAATGCCAGTCGGCCTGAAGGGTCGCGCATGCTTGCCAACCAACAGAGGGCATGGTGGTCCGTCACTACTTTGAAGGGACGACTATAGAGATAGGGGAGAAACTTGGTGATCGCCCACACGACCGAGAGGCACTCTTTCTCCGTAGTCGAATAATTCGCCTCGGCACGGGACAGGGAGCGGCTGGCATACGCTATAACTCTTTCTACTCCATCTTGAAGCTTGATGAGCACTGCGCCAAGGCCAATGCTACTGGCGTCGGTATGCATCTCAGTATCATCATCATCGTCAAAATTTGCAAGAACGGGTGCTGACTGCAGGCGCTGTCGTAATTCAGCAAAAACCGCCTGTTGCTCATTATGAAACACAAATGGCGTATCGTCCCTTGTAAAGCGAGTCAGGGGTTCCGCTATCTTCGAAAAGCCTTTAATAAACCGGCGATAGTAGGCGCACACACCCAGAAAGCGCCGGACGGAGCTGGAAGCGTCGGACGGAGCTGGAAGCGTCGGCAGGAGCTGGAAACGCGGCCACAGCGGCAAGCTTGTCTGGATCGGGTCGGACCCCTTTGGCGCTTACTACATGCCCGAGGAACTTGAGCTCTTCATAACGAAAGTGGCACTTCTGCCGATCTGCTGCTTCTAGCAGTCTGCCGAACGGATGGCTTCTAGCACACTCCGTAGGCGGTGAAGATGCTGCTAGAACGTTTCAGAGAAGATGACCACATCATCTATAGTACACAAGACAGGCCTGCCACTTCAGTCCAGTAAGGACAGTGTCCATCATTCGCTGGAAAGTAGCCGGGGCTGAACACAAGCCAAAAGGAAGCACTCAAAATTCATAGAGACCATCTGGAGTCACACAGCTGTTTTCTCGCGGTCGCGTTTGTCTACCTCGATTTGCCAGTACCCGCTTTTTAAATCGAGAGAAGAAAAATAGTGGGCACGCCGTAGTCTATCTAACGAGTCGTCGATACGCGGAAGCGGGTACACGTCCTTTTAGTCACGTTGTTGAGCTTGCGGTAGTCGACACAGAAGCGTAGCGTTCCGTCTTTCTTTTTGACAAGAACGACCGGAGACGACCACGGGCTGTTGGATGGTTCGATGGCGCCATCGTCAAGCATCTCCCGGACTTGCGTACGTATATATATGGCTTCGCGTTCTTTTTCCGACACGCGGTAAGGCTGCTGGTGTATCGGGCGTGCGTCTTCGTACGTGATGATCCTGTGTTTATTGATAGAAGTATGGCGTACCTTGGAAGAATGTGCGAAGCAGGTCCTGAATTCAAGCAAGAGCTTGCGCAGTGCTGTCTGGCTATCGGTGAACAGTTCAGAATTGATGTCGAGATGGCCCAGAAACCGTTCTGCTGTCTCCACTACTTCTGAGGTGAAACAGTTGTTAACGTTTGCTACTGCGTCTGCAAACGCTAACGAAGTGCCGCGGAACAGGTGTCGGTGCTCGTAGCTAAAGTTGGTAACAATTAAGCAATTGCGTATGACCAGCACGAAGCTGTATAACACTTCGAGCCACACAAATAATTGATTCAGTAGGTGTTCCAAGTTAGTTTCGGCCACCGCTTCGCCATCGCGTGAGCCACAGCATGTGACGTCGACGAAGACACTGGCTCGTGGAGGAAGCGTTACACTGTCTGCATAAACACGAAGTACGTCGTCGCGCCGTTGGCCGTCTTGCACCTGGATTGCTCGTTCGGCAGAAAAAGTGATACGACGCTCTTGCAGATCGATAATAGCGCCGTACTCCTGCAGGAAGTCAATCCCAAGAATAACGTCGCGGGAGCATTCGCGTAAGACAAGGCAGCTCGCTACGAATGTAGATCCTTGAATCTCAACTCTAGTCGTGCAGGCGCCCAGTGGAGTAACGACGTGGCCGCCAGCCGTCCGAATCTGCGAGTTATGCCAGGGCGTGATTACTTTCTTCAGCCGCTTAGTATCGAGTAGTCTGCGCCGGTGTCCACTAAAGCACTAACGGCGTAACCGTCAATAGTCACTGGTATATCGAGCGAAAGCCGGTCGTCCCGTTCAGCTGCAGGTGATGTCGGATCGGTATCTTTCCGTAACTGCGTCCGTCGGAGGTCTTCAGCGCTTCGACCGTCAGCGACCTTGCCCCCAAAGATCACCTCAGTTAGTTTTCCCGGCGGGGACTGGGCGACCGCTCGGGATAATACCGCTGGGGCGGAGATGAAAATCGTCTCGGAGACGGCGATCGCGACTGCCGCCTGGCAGGCGGTGGCAAGCGCTGCTGAGAGAGGTAGTCCTGAATGCCCCGGGGTCGCTGGCCCTATCGGGGCGGCGGCGAGTATGCAGAAAAGCCGCGAATCCCAATGCGCCGGTATGGGCACTGGCGGTACAAGTGGTCAGCTTCACCGCAGTGGAAGCACAGAGGCCGATGATCGGGTGTGCGTCAAACATCCGACTTTCGAGGGGGCGGGCATCTGTCGTCGACGTAGTGAACCGCCTGCTCCGAACAATGGGCGATTGGAGCGGCATGAACAACGGGCGCTGGCGTGTACCCAGCGTCGTAGTACGATATCGGCTGCGCCGACTGAAGTGACACCGTAGGAGGAGCACGAACGAACAGCGGCGGTTCGGGGCTTCTGCGTAGGTCACACGGTGGTATTCAGGAGGTACTGCCGCAGCGTTATCAGGAGGCCACGGAGCGTTATCAGGTCCCGGAGCGCCTGGTGCAGTTCGTCCTTGATATGGAGCTTACCGTAGAATGCGGTGTTACGGCGGCCTTTTGCAACTCCTCACGCACTGCAGAGCGGATGAGTTCTCGCAGACAGTCACCGTTGCTTCCTATGGCCGTGAAAATGTCAGCAGCAGACATGCTGTTCGCTTGCCGCTCATACAGGTTCAAGCGATGCAGAAACATCTTTTCCATGGTCACGGCCTCGGACAAGAACTCCGCGACCGTCTTCGGAGGGCTCCGTACGAGGCCAGCGAAGAGTTGCTCCTTGACCCCGCGCATCAGATGACGTAACTTCTTCTCCTCCGTCATTCTTGGATCCGCCCGTCGGAAGAGGCGCGTCATGTCTTCGACGTAAGTGGTCACAGTTTCGTTTGGCAACTGGACGCGGGCCTGAATCGCACGTTCCGCTCGTTCGTGGCGATCAGGACTGGTGTATGTCTCCAAAATCTGACGACAAAACTCGCGCCACGACGTCAGTTGCCCCTCGCGGTTCTGAAACCACGTACGCGTGCCATCTTCCAGGTAGAAGTAGATGTGTCGGAGTTTTTCCGTGTCGTTCCATTTGTTCACAGAGGCCACGCGCTCGAAGTCGACCATCCAGTCTTCGACGTCTTCGAACACGGGCCATGAAACGTCTTCGGGATCTGTGGGCTCTCAAGTGTGTACCGGTTCGGCATGGTGCTTCCTGTACCGGTTGGGGCGGTTTGAAGGGAAGCGCTGGTCATACCGGTTGCTGTGGTGGGAACCGTAGCGTCGACGACTTCTGGGGACAGTCTCCTGATCCTGCGGCTGGCCCGATGCACGGGAGTGTCGACAGGCACTGGATTCGTAGCGCGGATCCTTGGAGGGGTCTGCAACATCCGTGAGGACGCGTACCCCGCACCTCCGGCCACCAGTTTGTCACGAGCCTTGTGAAGTAGTCTTGAAGGTTTCATAAACCGTAGAGCAGCTGGCTCTTGGAAAACGCGTCCGTCGGGGCTGGCTGTTGTTGTTGTTGTCGACCTGAGTGGTTGTGGCGCATACCCACAGTGGGGGATTGGCCATGAATTGGGTGGTTATATTCGGTGTATAAAACAATGCAATTAACGATTCGAACACTGGAGCTTAGAAAGGAAGATTTTGTGAGAGGAGAGAAAAAAACTAATTAATAGGTACAAAAAGAAATAAATGAATATATGAATAAAAGAAAACTATGGTGGGAAGGGTGACAATTAGTTTAGCATGGTAATCGATTTGATTCAATGAGATAATTTTGGATTGCCATGCAAGCATTTCTGTGGCTGAACCCAATAATAAAGGCTCCAAAAGATAGGATTACAGGCTCCGATAAATCTAGGCCAATATTGCGAAGCGGGATTTCCAGTAGTCTTATCCTTATTGCAGAAAAACGCCCACAAGGCGACAAGAAGTGGTCTATTGTATCCGCTTCGCCACAGAATGAGCATAATGGTGAGGGGACCAGACCAGACCTGTGTAAGTAAAAGTTTATACGTAGGGATACGGCAGCGCAGCCTCGTGATGGCCACTTCAATTTTCCGGGTTTGCCAAAAATATCTGTGCCAAGGGTATACATATAGAAGATGTCTATAATCCAAAGAATTAGTTAGAGCAGAGCCTGACACTGCCTGCATAATGACACTCCTGCGAAATCTAGCAGCAGTGACATGAGCAGTCAAAGGACAATACGGAAAAATTGGTCCGGTTATCGATGCCTTGGCTAGTGAATATGCTATTTCATTTATAATAAGTCCTTTATGGCCAGGCACCCAAATATAAATGCAAACTTCTCAAATAACCAGGTACTAATGAATGAAACGTCCTCTATACGCGAGAGTCACAAGAAGCAGTGAGGGATGAGCACAATAATAATGAATCAGTGCCTATCACGGCAGACGTAATTGATGGATATAATTTGCGTAGAGCTAGCACCACCGCCATGATGATGATGATGATGATGATCCTTCACCATGGCTCGCACCCACTGAGGGGGATAGGCCAAGAATCGGGCGGCAGTAGGTAGCTAAAAAAAAAAATTCTTTTTGACAATGAGATACGCAAAGTAAAGAAGGCACAAACAAAAACAAAGAAAATTTTGTATACCTAGAGTATTGTGCCAACGAGCAGTCAGACTAACCGAAAGGTGAAAAATATAGTTATTATCAAGGTCAGAAAAAAATACAATGTTACTAACGAATTTGGAGAAACAAATTTCAGTGAAATGAATACTGATCTGATAGGTAGAATAGGGTTACTATAATTAACAGGGTAATCGTCTTGTTTCTGTTAAAAATTGAAAGACTGCGCAACAAACGTCTCTGAGACAATAGCCGAGGGAGGAGGCCCCAAATGATAATAATACTGGTGTACTTAATCTTAATCCAATTTTGCAGAGTGGAGCTTCGAGTAATTTCGTTCTCTGGTTTGAATAACGTCGGCATGATAAAAAGTAGTGGTCTATTGTTTCAATTTCCTTACAATTTTGGCACAGAGGGGACATCGTCAGACCAGCTCTGTGTAAATAGAAATTCAATTCCGGGATGCGACAGCGTAATTTGGAGAATGTAACTTCTAACTGCCGAGAAGGACACCACTGATTATTCCAGCCAAAACCGAGATGCTGAAAGTCTGTAGATGGGATCAGCGATAATTTGGTTAAGTCATTTCGTAGGCTAAACGTTCTGAATCTCGATGCAGTGACGTAGGCTGTATCCGGTAAAATATGAAGCACAGGTCCATTTAAAGATGTTCTGGCTAATAAATCTGCCATTTCGTTTATGTATAAACCGCAGTGTCCAGGAACCCAGAGTAAATTAATTTTTTGTAACGTTGTAGGGATTAAATTTTGAAACACATTTAAGATAGTTGAATTCGTTGCCGAGGAAAGCGACACACATACCGATCGAGAGTCTGTTACTACGACAGCTGATAATTGATTCGGGGGTAGTTTGCGCAGTGCTAAAACAATCGCCAATAATTCTGCTATGAAAGTAGTCGTGTAATCCGGAAGGCGAATAGAAAAGGACCAACTAAGAGAAGGAGAAAAGATGCCTACGCCAGCCTTTTCGTTTAACATTGAAGCGTCCGTGGCTATTATATTGTTTGTTTCCTGGTGAGAGAGGTAATCTTGTAATTGGTCATTTAAATATTGGAATGGCATTAGTTTAGCATTCGAGGGGAAGATATCGTCAAATTCAATTTGGAGGATTTTCTTGGATTGACTTATTGGGTGAATACATTGAATTTGTACATTCAGTGGTGTAAGCTGTGCCTGTACGAATACGATCTGAGGGGTGTGCAGTCGCGACCAATGAGTATTAAAAAACGTACTTGGTTCATTAATGAAAACATACATTGATCTTCTTTGGGGAGAATCGTAAAACTTTAGGTACGTTTGGACAGTAAGGATTTGGAATCTACTAATTAAACATGGTAGTCGCGCTTCCATATACAGAACGTTGTTTGCAACAAACTTAGGGAGTCCAAGGCACAAACGCAGAGCTTCCTTTTCTAATAGTACCAAAGGTTTAATTTTATAAGCTGGACACCCAGAAAATAAGACACATCCAAATTCCATGATTGGTCGGACATACATTTTATATATCATAATTAATGTGTTTCTTCGCAGCCCGTATCGTCGGTTACTGATTTTACGCAACCATCCTACAGCCCGAGTTGCCTTAAACGCGACTTTATCAATGTGGCTTTTCCAGTTTAGTGTTCCATCATATGTAATTCCCAGATATTTAAGAGAATCCACCTGAGGAATGAACTCTTGACGATACATCAGTGAAATGTGAACGGGAACATCTAAAGGAAAGAGAAGGAGTGCACTTTTACTAACGTTCAGAGACATATGTATGGTTTCAATCCAAGTTTCAAGCATAGATAAGTAATTTTGTAACATTTGATAAAGTGAATGTAGATCAGCATTCGATGCAAAAAAAGCGATGTCATCAGCATAGACGTACACATGAATGTCTTGGAGCAGCGGGATGGAGCTTAAAAATATATTAAATAAAACAGGAGATAATACTGATCCTTGTGGTACTCCCCTCTGTTGCTTATACCTAGACGATGAACATCCGTTTTGAAAACAGTAGAACTCTCTTTCCCTTAAAAATTCTGACAACCACGCCGTGATGTATTTCGGAAACCTGTAATTCTCTAATTGCTTTATCAGTATGCTATGTTCCACGGAATCATAAGCTTTTGCTAGATCCAGGGTCACTAATGCTGAATATTCTCTTCGGCGACGAGCAAGTTTTATGCGACTCTCTAAATCTACGTGCGCACACCAAATCGAGCACCCTGATCTAAAACCAATTTGACAGGGGCTAAGTATTAAGTTTTCAGAAATGTAGGTCGTAATTCGACAATTTAAAATTCGTTCAATTAGTTTAACTAAGTTTGATGTTAGGGAAATTGGTCTAATATTATCTAAATCATATCGACCTCCCTGTTTTTTAAGTATCGGAATTACCTTAGCAAGCTTCCATTCTGAAGGTACCCACGCATTTTTTAAAGAGTAATTTACCATATTCAAAATTTCTTCTGGGGACAATTCATACAGAATTTTTATCACGGCTGTGGTAACTCCATCTGGTCCTGGCGCTGAAGAAGGCAGATAGCGAACAACATCCGCCAGTTCTTGTGTTGTGACTTCCCTAAATTCCTCTAGTGGTAACGGTTTCACTATGTACGGTGGAATGATTGAAGTGAACCTATCTTTCAGTCCTTTTCCAATATTTTCTAATAATTCGGATAATTCACGTGGCGAAAGCACGGAAGAGTCAATATTTGCTGGAACTGGAATCATTTTTCGAGAGCGTAAAAACCTAAAAAGGGCTTTTTTGTTTTTTGATTTAGACAGACGATTGTATTTATTCATATCATACTCCTCTTTGGCTTTATCTATCGTACGCTTAAATGTTGCAGCAACAAATTGGTAATCACTCCAATTCTTTGGACATTGATTACAAAGAAGTTGCTTCCAGGCAGCTTTTCGTTTTCGGTGGGCCCTCGCGCAATCTGAATTCCACCACGGACTTAATGGTTTACCTGTGTTGCAGGTTAAATTAACTGTTGCATTCTTCGCGGAACGCTTTAAAACTGCACAGAGGCTCAGAGCCCTAATATCCTCTTGCATATCCGTACGTGAAAGCATCGTAGACTTCAAGTCTTTTGAAGTTTGTTATAGTTTATAAATGAGTTATTTTTCCTTCTAAGAGAAATCACAGGGAAATCAATTTGAAAAATAATTGGGAGGTGGTCGCTGTTCGTAGCACAGTCTATAGTATTCCACGATGATATAGCTAAAGATGAGCTGGAGAAAGTGAGATCTATAGCCGATTGAGACTGTCCGCGAAGAAACGTAATAACTTTTGAATTTAGACAAGATAGATTATTATCAAGAGTCCATTCCCACAGGCGTTTTCCTTCTGAATCAGTTTTAAAACCCCAAGATACATGGTGTGAATTAAAGTCACCAGCGAATACTATGTCTTTTCTGCAGGAAGCTAATACGGTGTCTAGAGAAAATGTATCCTGCACTCCTGCTGGGAAATATAAATTAACTAAGGTAAAAGGGGAGCAGTCTGGGAGTGAAATGTCTAATGCTAAAATTTCACATTCGGTAGACATTCTTTGAAACGATATCGTTGCTTTGTGACTAAATTTATTTGAAACCAAGAAAGCAACGCCACCACCTCTGGCAGGCCGATCCAAACGAAACATTCGATAATATTTTAGAGAATATTTTTGACCATTTGAAAGCCAGGTTTCTTGTAAGATAATGATGTCTGGAGAAAATTGAGAAGAAATATACGATAGATCTGTAGTAGCAGAAACAATTGAACGACAATTCCACTGCAAGATTTTTAGAGACCCTATGGTGAAGATAGAACGGTAGCGGAAACCGCCTGATCCAAAATAGTCTCTTTCAAAAAGTCCTTCTTGGAAAGGTTCACTTTTTCATATTTTTGAGTTTTTGACTTTGAAGAAATTTTGTGGGGAGGAGATCGTGTGCGTTTTAGACTTTTGTGTTCCATGTCTACATCCTGGTAGTCTTCATACTCTTCCGTTAGGGGTTCCGGTTCCGTCCGTTCTACTTGAGTAGAAGGTCCTGCGCAAGGGGAGTCAGCTGACGAGTTTGATGACAATGTTTGTTTTTGAGTTATGTTTAGTACATTTGCAACCTGGTATGCAGGAGATTGGGTAGAGGCTGCACCAATGACCTGCGCTATCTGGCTAGTCATCATTTGTGTCAAGGACTCAAAAAGAGTTGTTGCAAGTCGTTCCATTGCCTTTTCCATAGCTTTCTCTACTGCCTCTGCTATGGCCTTGGATAGAGAAACATCCATACTAGCGGTGTGACGAGCTGTTACGCCTGCGTAGCCCTGGGATCTTCCCTGAACTTCTGTAACTGCTTCCCTACGTGAGCAACGCCTGCGTTCCACCACTTCTAGTATCCTTAATTCTCGTTCCTTTGCAGAACAGTTTGAATAGTCTGCAGGGTGTGCTTCATTGCATAGGCAGCAGTTTTCTTCCTGCGACTTACAATCTGTGCTGTCGTGATTCTCTCCACATAGGCGGCATCGAGTAACCGATCTGCATCCTTTTATAGTGTGTCCGTAGCGCCAACATTTCACGCACTGTAGTGGTCTTGGGGAAAGTGGCTCTACTCTGTATATCAGGGGCCATGCCTTGATTTCAGTTGGACGAACTGTTCCCGCGAACGTAACAATCACCGACTCCGTAGGTGACTTCCTGTTCTCAATAATTCGGCTACACCGGTATACGGATACAGCTCCAGCAACTGAAAATAAGTCTAGCACTTCTGAGGGGTCCAGGCTCGCGTCGACCCCACGAACTAAGCCTTTCGAGCATGCAAGGTGTGGTGGAATAAACGGGCTCACCGGATTCGATGCGAATTCAGAACAGTTTAGAAGGTCTCGAACGCACTCCTGGTCCGATGAGCAGCAAAGAATACCACCGCGACCAAACTGGCGGACCTCGGTGATCTTTTGGAACTGGGAGGAGGCCTTTCGAAGCTCCACCTGAATCGCTTTCGGATTCTTCATCTGAATCGATCCCCCATTTATAGGCACAAGAGCCACAGGGACACTTTTGTTGCCACTGCGTAAAAAAGAGTCTATTGGCCACTCTCGGGAAGGGATTGAGGCTAGCCAAGGGGAATGCCCTTGACCGGGGGAAGAAAGAGACATCAGGTTAGTCTGACTTTACACTCGCGACACAATAATCCTAAAGGTGAAGAAAAAAGATCAATAAATGAATCAAAAGAACAATCGAGACGTTAAAAGAGCAATAGATAACCGCCGCCCGATACTTGACCACACCCGAGACAGGACAGCAGACGAAGACAGCAGGCGAGCGGCGAGCAGCTGATGCGTCCGACCAGTGCGTTCCAAGAATTCGGCTAAAGGGGCGCGCGGTCTTCTTCGTTCTCTTGGGCTCGACCCACTCTTGCCCTCGACCCACTCTTGCCCTCGACCCACTACCCACAGGTGGCACTATATAGCATCAACTCGGTAAGCTAGTGTGTTCTTTAGGACTTAAACCTCATTATTTTCCCGAATCATTTCTCGCAGAATATTTCCTATACATACCGTATACACTCTAAAAACAGTTGTGCCCTTTGGGGCGTATTTTTGCCACAGAACAATAATCGTCATCTGACTTGCGTGGCTTTCCTTTCTTTAACGCTGTGCGCCCGGCACTTCTCGGTCACGAACGACAAGAGCGTTATCAGCGTGACACAGCGTTCTCGACAGGAAAGTAGCAAGTGCAGAGTTTTCAAGATAGGAAACGCAAGCAAGACAGATGACGATTATTGTTGTGTGGCAAAAATGCACCCCAAAGGGTGCAACTGTTCTTAGAGTGTAGACTCGTGTAAGGGCCGCGCTTTTATTTCCCAATTTTGACGAGGTGCGGCCCTTACACGGTACCGAACCTTTTGATAAAAATGGTGCTGACGCAGTCGGTGACTTGTGCACATTCCGGATCCCTGGATGTACCATTACATCCGAGGTCAACACTCAGCTCTCGCCATCTAGTAGCGGCACGCGGAAGTATGCAGCGTGCGAAAATTCGTCAATGCGCGCGCGCGGCATCGGGGCACCGAACGCGATTCCTTCGCTGATGGAAATCTTTTTTTCCAAATTTTGGGCTACCAAGTTCGGGGTGCGGGCCTTACACCAGTATATACGGTAGCTGTGTCAATACACTTTGGCGAAATATCTGCAATGCTTACACCCTAAAAAAAGTTTACACCCATTGGGTCGTATCTTGTCCACAAATAATAATCGTCATCTGCCTTGTTCGCATTTCCTTTTTTTTAACGCTGCGAGCCAGGTACTTCCTAATCACGAAAGGCTTGCCCGTTATCAGCGTGACACAGCATTCTCGGCAGAAAAGTAGCGAGCGCCGAGTTTTCAAGAAAGGGAACGCAAGCAAGGCAGATGACGATTATTGTTTGGGGACCAGATACGACCCAAAGGGTGTAAACTTTATTTAGAGTGAAAATTACCCCCCCCCCCCCCCGCCCCTCCCCACATTTTTTAATGAGGGGCTCGGCTCCTCCTCGACACCCATTCGACAAGCGCTGGAGGTGATTTTTTTACAAGTAGTACCTCGTGCGGGCCAATTCTAGCCCTTCAATTTTTCGATTAATGATTTAATCGAGATTAATGGGTTGGTGTGGCATGAGCAAAAACAGGAAAGCAGGTATTGTCGTACTACTGCATGCATATTTTCTCCGAGGCCGTGCACATGACGCTCACCACCCTTGTTCTACTAAGATTCTTGGCACAGAATACTGTTTCATGAGCCACGTGAGCGTGAAGCTACCTGCTCGTGAATTAGTGAAGGTTCACGTTGGCTTCTTTAGGTTACCAGTTAATTTTATTTTGTTTAGTTGTGCATTATGAGTGCTGTGTTATACCAAAGACGCATGCATTTTGTCCACTTTTGTAGGTAAGTAGGAGCGAGGCCATAATATAAGTATATTATTGTAGTGCCTGAGGTTGTGAATGAAGAAATGCAACTAATTTATACTGTGTTGCAGTTATACCCCTGTCCCACGGGCACCCGCGAACTCTGCTGAGCATGAAACTCCCTAATGGAGATTTACGGAAATGGAGTTATGGTGGCTAATGGAGTTGTGGCCGTGCCACACGGCACAGTGTGAGCTTTCGACGGGTGCCGCGTGGGACAGAACCGGCGCTGCTGCGCTTACTTCCGCGTGCAACTGTTCACATATACAGTCGCCGTTGAAGTAATCTATAGGTAGTTTTTTTAATGCAGTATGTAATCTAATAAAATCACAGTGAGGAAGTTTGCTGTATGTTACCGCAAGATTCTTGTTTTCCAAGCATAGCCAAGTTGAAAGCAATGCTGGCCGCGCTGTGCTTTCGTGCTTGGGCGCGTGGGTGACGTTCGACCAGTGCGCTTCGAATAGTGATTTTGTGCTGTGTAATCAATCGTGTGTGTGTGTGGGTTGGCGGTGAGGCGCCGGGATCGCTCATTGCGGTGTGTGTCACCCGGAGAGTTTATCCGTACAGCACGTGCGGATAAACAAACCAAATGGCGGAACATGCGGCATGGCGAAGCATTGGTGACGATGCTGTGGTCGTGTACTGCGCTACTGCTGCTCTCTCGTTAAACACAAACTTCGCGTCATTTAGATTCCAATATTGCGCTGGATCTGCGTGTTTTTTTTAATAGAGAGAAATACAATCATGCGGGCTTATATGCAAAACTTAGTTGTTACTTTTGAGGGCTTTTCTGTGCGATATTATTGAGATGCTTCTGTGGTGCCTACCTGGTTCGATGTTTCCTCTCCACATGCCGATGACGTTCTCGACTGTGGAGACTGTGATGTCGTTGTGCGTCGTTATCCCGAGCCTGCCAAGGGGA
This sequence comes from Dermacentor silvarum, assembly GCF_013339745.2. Taxonomy (NCBI): domain Eukaryota; kingdom Metazoa; phylum Arthropoda; class Arachnida; order Ixodida; family Ixodidae; genus Dermacentor; species Dermacentor silvarum. The sequence goes on along the minus strand of NC_051154.1, from coordinate 107,001,782 downwards.
AACAAGAGCGCCTGCCGCTGTTCAGTCAGCCGGTGACTACGTAGCTGTTCTTTCGATGAGACAAAGGAACGCGCATGGATCGATTTTGCAGTTTTTCCTGTATAGAGTGACGTTTATATAGAAAGAAAGCTAAAAAAATCATCACAATAGCCAAGATGAGCTTTGTAATTGCAGATATCAACATAGCACGTACCCTGTTTAGTTTCAGCAGCAGGGTCCGAAGGCGATTTGTGGAGTGATATCAGTGAGGAAAAGTACGCACTCAACGTTGCCAATTGCGCGTGTCGACACACGATCGTAGTCTCAATAATGTGAACTTGATTCAACTGCATTTTTCACCAATCTTTCCCAATGAATGAAATTCCCAATGAAAGCTTGATTCTTATAATCTGGGGCTTACATATCCACAGCGACTGTTGGTTCGGTTGACATGATTCATGCAGCGCAACTTGAGCCAGCTTCCTCAGAGCAATTGGTCTCAACAACGCGATTACGAAAAAGAGCTGGATAGTTGCATACTTACGTCGTGCCGCTCTCCAAAACAAGGCCGCACGGGACATTCAAGTTGGGATCCCACTGCTCAGGACATGCTACTTCCGTCATGAACCTGCGTGAAATCGGGCCTCCTAACTTTCGGCGTCACGAGCTTTCGTTTAGGCGAAGGGGTCGGTGAAGACTTCTTACCGAAATATGTCTCGGGCGTCGCACTCGTTTATCGGCTGTGCTGGGATGGAGGGTAGGCCCGAGTCTTGCACGCTCAGCCGATGCAGGCCACCTGCCGTATAAAGGCCGATGCCATAGCACGAACTCTCAGTGCTCAGACACCGAGGACCTGTGCTGTGTCTACGATAAAGAACAGAATCCAGCACATAGCGATATCGAGTGACCATCCACCAGCCCCACCTTATCACGAATGCCGTGGATGCCCCGAACAGCTACCTTCTCTAGAGTGGTTCCTTCGTATAAGACAACTGGACAAATCCACGGCATTTGCACTCAATGGCCGCACAAAATGTTGACCTAATAGCAGCCACACTTAAGCCACTACTGCGCACGCGTTTTCTGCTGCTTTGTCTCTGTGTGGCCCGACTGATACCGCATGGCGTGTGTCTCACCGTGCGAGGGGTAACCAGGCGTCAGGGGGTCGCCGAGAAGCCTGGCCACTGTTCCATGTTGCAGGGCATTTTCACCAATCCAAATGGGCTCAGGAAAGCTGATGCTTCGATTCACTGCGGTTGAGACGTCCGTTGAGCTCAGGAAGAAGATTGCTCCAATGGCACCTCGTGCTTGGACGTTCATTATCTGTGCACACGGTGAGTAAATTGACTATGATTTCTTTTTTTCCTAGCGTCTTCGTTTCTTACAGTGAAGTAATGTTTGTAATACTCTTTCTCTTTTCCTCTATACTGCGGGCATCGTGCAAGAGCCGACTGGTGTAGCAATTCGCAAAATATGGTGTGAGCGAGATAATGTACATTGCGCTATATTCATAGCATGAATGACTAAGCAAAAAAAAAGGAAGCCAAAATTGCATTCGACATCAATTTATTTGCCATTAATCGCATATATCGCACCCGAAAAAATTTTGGAGGTACTTATCTTCTTCAAAGCCAATGATACATGGTGTTTTAGTCAATGAAACCGTCTGTAGCGAACCGGTGAGAATGGCTGAGGCTTTTAACAACTACTTTGTCACGGTGTTTTCCTCTAAGAAAGAATATCTGGTCGTAGAAGCTGGGGTAAATGAAGAACGTACTTATAGTGACGTCATTATTTCTAAAGACGGAATCGTAGCATTACTTGTAAATCTAGATGTGAGGAAAAGTTCTGGTCGTGATAAAATACCGAATGCGTTTCTAAAACGTTATTGTGAATGGGTTTCTAATTTTTTAGTAGAAATATTCACTGCTTCCCTCGAAATGGGTGCCTTGCCAGATGACTGGTTAGTTGCCCACGTTGTTCCGATCTTCAAAGCTGGAGACAAGCTAAAATTAACTAATTATCGTCACATCTCGATAACATGCACCGTATGCAAACTACTTGAACATGTAATTAACAAATATCTGGTTCAGTATGCCGAAGACAATTTCTTCTATGCCAAACAACATGGATCCCGAAGGCGCTTGTCAACCGTTACGCAGCTCTTTGAAACAATTAAGTATTTTGCAGATACTATAAAGCAGAAAGAGCAAGTTGACGTAATTGCTCTGGATTTCTCAAAAGCGTTTGATAAAGTCTGCCACGTAAAACTTAGTCAAAAACTGAAAACATACGGTATAAATCACATGATAGTAAAGTAGATTGACGCGTACTTGTGTAACAGACGGCAGTTTGTGGAAATAGCTGATGAGTACTCAGCTTCATTGCATGTCACCTCTGGGGTGCCCCAAGGATCTGTGATAGGACCCGTGCTATTTTTGCTTTACATCAACGATATTGCTAAAGATGTGGACCCACTAATTGAGGTTCGCCTTTTCGCGGACGATTGTCTGTTCTTGTGTCGAGTGAGGAGCGTCCACGACCAATCCCTGCTGAATGATTCCGTAAACGTAATTTCTAATTGGTGTGCAGCGTACGACATGGAAATTAACTTTGATAAATCGGTCTGCATGAGCGTTACAGCGAAAAAAATCCCCATTGCAATTTACTTACAGAATTGAACGTAAGGAAATTCGACGCACAATGAAGATGAAATACCTGGGTGTTACCATCACACATAATTTAAGCTGGAACGAACATGTTGCTAACATTTGTGGATCAGCACAGCGAAAGCTGGGAATGCCTCGGCGGAAATTAAAGCAAACGTCTCCTGACTAAAAGCTGAAGGCTTACACTACGATTGTTCAACCTGCCCTGGAGTACGCGAGTATAGTGTGGGACCCGTATCGACGAACTCTAATAAATCAGATCGAGCGAATCGGTCTTGCTGTGCGCTTTGTTTTTTCTAAATACGAGAGAACTGAATCTGTTACTGCATTGATTGATAAGGCAAACCTTCCAGATCTAGCTTCACGCAGGAAAATAGCCAGGCTAAAATTTTTTATCAATTATACAATGGCATGTTAAACATAAATCCCGGACTCTACTTGCGGCCTCCTGGCAGAGTGTCACCTTGGTCCTGTCACCCATACGTTGTTAGACCTTATGTGCCTGGAGTTGATGTTTACAAACATTCGTTTCTGGTCAGAACTATAGAAGAGTGGAACAAACTTGACTCAGAAATATTTGACGGTATAAATTCGCTTGCGAGTTTTGAAAGAAACCTAGAATCATTATATGATTAAATTCAATGTTTTTTTTTTTTGGCATTGTACTGCACTGTTTCTGCTGATGTTTTGTTTATGCTATTGTATGCTGTTTATACATTCTTGCTTTCAGTTTGCGTTGTGTTGCTTGTATTACGCTGTTTGTATATTCGCTCTTAGTGTTGTGAATTATCCCACCCCGTAACAGCCCGAAAGAGCTCACAGTATTGAAAATAAATAAAAACAAAAAATAAATATATATGCAGAACAGAGCGAAGTGAACACATGAAGAAGGAACACACGCCTTACACGTACACGAGTCATGACGACAAAATTATCAAATTTACCGTACGTCTGAGCAAACATATATGTAAAAGATCGCAGACTAAACATATGTAAACATTGTCATGACTAGGAGCACAACCGCGCGATCAGAAACTCAAGCAATAAGCAAACGTTTGTTTTCGAGATAGGAAAGAAGGGTATAGACTTTATTTTTGGAGTACTTTTTGTAAGGTAAAGATATGAACTTGCCTGCTCACCCTTGGTGATCTTCCCGACTCGGATCAAACATATGCGTCCAGCAACGGTAATGTTGTAAATGCTCAAAAGTTTGAAGTCAGATTTCTCCGCATAGTTGACGTAGACAGCGGAACCCTGTTCGCGGCAAAAAAGAAAAAAGAAAGAAAGAAAAAGAAAAAGAAAAAGCGCAGACGCAAGCTTGTGAAGCCGCTCCAGTTTTTTTTTTTTTTTTTTTGTATGTAATAAGTATTCCTCCAAAAAAGAGAAAAAGTAAAGCGTGTCAATCAAAGTTGACACGAAAGAAGACAAGGTCGACGTACATGGTATATGTACATGAAAACGGCCCTGTCAAGCCGTTTTCACGGCTTTTATCCCATCTTCCAGTGTATTGTCTGGTAAATAAATTTGAATTTGAATATGTATTTATGTGTACTGATATTGAAGGGGGGAGCACAAAAGATGATGTAAGGTGGCAAAATTGCATGGTATTTTCCCATTATTTGCATTATTTTCTGTGTTCCATTGCCAGATCATACATTTTCTACCGACCCTCTATTTCGTTTATTGAGACGTCCGTTGAGCTCAGGAAGAAGATTGCTCCAATGGCACCTCGTGCTTGGGCGTTCATTATCTGTGCACACGGTGAGTAAATTGATTATGTTTTCTTTTTTTCCTTGCGTCTAGTTTCTTCATTTGCTTTTTCCTTTCTTTTTTTCTTTTTTTCATGCGCTTGTACGTCGACGTTGTCTTCTTTAACGTCAATTTTAGTTGACACGCCTCTCTATTTTTTTTAACCAAGAGGCTAGGTAGGCCCATCCCGGAGACAGTGCAGTCTATGGTGCAATGTGGTTAATTTTCGACTATATTCGTGTTTTTACGCCCGTATCGGTAATTTTACCTACTCGGCGACTAATTCTTGCTTCTTGCCTCGTTGAGACCTACATTTTGATACCTTTTGCGAGTAGCTACTACGCTCTGGAGGTGCTAAAAGGCCGTTTATTGACCAAAAAGTCACATAGATACCAATATCCCAAGTACGCTAAACCCGTGTGAAGTCGCCAAAGAAGCCCTTGTCTTCAAATGAAGAAGCACGGGCATTTACAGTCACTGCAACATAGAAGACCAAGTTTGTATCGCCACTGTCTTCCACAAGTTTTCGGTGGCTGCAAAGTTTCGATGGGAACAATGACATGCCTGGTTCTTACGCAGTCCATGGCATGCATGGACTGCGAAATAAGTGTTATTGGTGAAAGTCAGCGCTGTGTCTATGTTCTTTGTGTGCCTCTTCTCTCTCCGTCTTCGTCGGTTCAGGGCTGTAGCCTTCTACTATATATAAAAAAAGAGTTCTGATTCTTTTTGTTTGATTTCATTGTGTAAAACGTTTTCTATTATTTTTTTTTGTTGTTTTCTTGCTAAGAAACAAGCTTTGTTCTCTCGAAAGAAAAAATTCTATACTACAAAACGCTCAAGATGCGGTCTGGCTGTTACCGCTTTTTGTGATTCCACTATTTCATCGCTCTTGATACGATTATTTTATTCCAGTTGAGTCATTTTTTTTATTTATTGCACCACATTGACGTTTGCTTTACGGTCACCGCAGTACGCAAAGATAGATTTTGCCTCAACGGTATTCGCAGCGTTCTTCATGAGCCCCAAATTTATGCATGAAAATTGTTTCGTCGTGGGCTCAGATTGGTTGGTGTGACAGCGTATTTTTCACCTTAATTTTTTTTTTCGTTCCCACGTTAGAATATGCGCATTGAAGTATTCATCTGCTTTTTCACCATCAAATTTTAAGCTTTTTATTGCTGTAAGAACTATTTACGAGAGCCATTTTGTAGCGATTGCAATTAGGACACCGAAGGCGCGCTCGCGGGGCGCCGCCATCGTGCCGTCAGGGTATTGACGCGGAATGCGTAGCCCGTGCATGCAGGGTTGCGTTTAGCTGCAAATGTGTCAAAGCCAAGTCACCATCACGCAGGGTATGAGACCGGGCTAGCTAGTCCTCCAGCGTGTTCCACGCTGTCTTACAAAATGAATCACCTTCGCGCTCCGCTTAATCGGCGCATGCCGTAGGCAGGGAAGCGTTGTATAGCGATGCCTTATATGACTTATTTTAGAATAGTCTTATCTTCCACCGCTCCCGGCCGGCTGATCCCGTTGATAACGCGAGCGGACCGTCGCTCTGACCACTGACAAAGCGCGATAAGCGCGAAAAGGCATTATTACTTTAAAGGCATCGCTACAAAATACCGGCCTTGGCTTCTACAGCTACCATTAGCGTTGTGCACTCACGAATTAGCGTTCATACTGAGAAGTTGTCTGCTTGCTACACCGAGGTGCATGCACTGGTTTGGGCAGAAAGAAAAGTAAACATCGAGCTAAATCTAGTGCTAAACAAAACGCCAAAATATTTAGCAGTTTTCTGTCTTTCTCATCTCGTGCACCACCGAGGTGCGACGCTGCAGTAACGCTAGGCTTCTATAGCCACCCTATATAGTAACGCCGTTACCAACATTCGTCACGCTATTGACACGGCATGTATCTTTCAGAGCTCTGTTCCTGCTGCGTATAGCAACATGTCGCGTCCGCGTTTTGATTAGACAACCTGCGAGGAGCTAGCGCGCAACGCCATAAACCTCATTATATCGCTGTCAATGCTTCGCCTTCTGGCGAAACGGCCACACATTTCACTAGTGTGCATTAGGGTTTATAACATAAAGTGTATACACGAGAATTCTGTACACTGGTGTACAATAAAATGCCTTGCCAGAAATGTTTAACCCGTGTTTTGCTTCTGTCGACATTTTCAGGTTATCTGTGCACGTGCTTTATATATAGGAAAAAGTTGTTCGCAGTGTTTTACTGCCACTGCATGTAGTTTTATTGTTGTGTCTCAGAATACACCGCCGAGACCATGACAGTTGCCTGCGTGCATAGACTAAGTTCCTCCGGCAAGCTTGGGCCGGGCCCGTTCATATTGTTACGTGTGGAAAGGCACACACGAAAGAAGCTATTTACAATATATTTACACTGGAACCAAAACCGCCAGGCCGACACCTTGCTCGAGCCAAAAGCCCAGACACACTTCATCGTCTTTCTCGCGGCGGCTCGTCTCTTTAGCATCTCTAGATGGTATCGTAATACTACCCCCCGGCGGCGAAAGCACCGTCACGGTGCAGTTAAATATCTAAGGCGCTTGGAGAGGTGTAGGGTTTGAGTCGGGCGACGTGGACAATATCACTGGTTGTCCCAGCGGAGGACGTAGTGGGCGTGGCTAGAACGATTTCATATGTGACATCGGTCACTTGGCGGAGCACGCGATATGGGCCTGTGTAACAGGAGAGCAGTTTTTCACAAAGGCCCACTTTACGCGATGGTGACCAAAGCAACACGAGGGTGCCGGGCGCAAAACGCACATCACGGTGACGGAGGTCGTAGCGTTGCTTCTGTTTGTCTTGGGACACTTCCAGACGAGCACGCGCAAGTTGACGAGCATGGTCAGCACGGGCGATAGCATCACGGGCATAATCGCTAGTTGAAGCCGTGGTGAACGGAAGCACAGTGTCTAGTGGTAGCGTCGGTTCTCGGCCATACAAGAGATAAAACGGGGAAAATCCAGCAGTTTCAAGACGGGAAGAGTTGTACGCAAAGGTAACGTAAGGTAGAGCCAGGTCCCTGTCACGGTGGTCGGTTGAAACGTATTTGGATAGCATGTCTGTAAGGGTGCGGTTCAAACGTTCAGTGAGGCCGTTCGTTTGTGGGTGGTAGGAGGTGGTAATTTTGTGCTGTATTGAGCAGGCACGCATGATGTCGTCAATGACTTTGGACTAAAACATACGGCCGCGGTCGGTGAGCATTTGACGCGGAGCACCATGCATCAAAATGATATCGTGTAGGAGGAAGTCCGCAACATCAGTAGCGCAACTGGTCGGAAGAGCGCGTGTTATGGCGTAGCGGGTCGCGTAGTCCGCAGCGACGGCAACCCATTTGTTTCCTGATGTAGATTCCGGAAATGGGCCGAGAAGGTCTAAGCCGACACGATGGAAGGGTTCGGCAGGGATGTCGAGCGGCTGCAGGTAACCAGCGGGGAGCTGGGAAGGCTTCTTGCGTCGTTGGCAAAGCTCACAAGCGGCGACGTAACGCCGTACGGAACGTGCAAGGCCCGGCCAGAAAAAACGGCGACGTACTCGGTCATAGGTTCGAGATACGCCAAGGTGTCCTGCCATTGGAGCGTCGTGAAGCTCTTCTAGAACGGTTGAGCGGAGGTGTTTTGGTACTACAAGTAGTAACTCAGAGCCGTCCGAAGGTTACCGGTGAATGAAGGTTACGACGGTATAGAGTACCGTCGCGGAGGACGAAGAGGCGTAGAGTAGCATCGGCCGGAGCGTGTTCAAAACGGTCGATGAGTGCTCTGATGTAGGCATCACGACGTTGCTCGTCGGCTAAATTAAGGAGCTTGGATACTGAGAAAACGCAAGCAGCAGCACTGTCAATATTAGAGCAGTCAGAGTCGTCAACAGGGTAACGCGACAAGCTGTCAGCGTCTTGGTGCATGCGGCCAGACTTGTACACCACGGAATATGAGAACTCTTGTAGCCTCAAAGCCCATCGACCAAGCCGGCCTGTAGGATCTTTTAGCGATGAGAGCCAGCAGAGGGCATGATGGTCAGTGACTACGCAGAAAGGACGACCGTAAAGGTAAGGCCGGAACTTCGCAACTGCCCAGACTACAGCAAGGCATTCTCTTTCCGTAATGGAATAGTTGCGCTCCGATGGTGATAGGAGGCGGCTTGCGTAAGCAATAACGCGATCCTGGCCACGCTGACGCTGGGCTAAGACGGCACCTACGCCATGACCGCTGGCATCTGTACGCAATTCTGTAGGTGCATCAGGGTCGAAGTGGGCGAGAATGGGTGGTGAGGTGAGAAGAGTGACGAGACGAGAGAAGGCGGTGGCTTCTGAAGTACCCTACGAAAATTGTACGCCTTTCTTCAACAGATTAGTGAGGGGTCTAGCATTTTGTTTACTTCTTTTTGAATTATTTGGCGTTCCGACGCAGAAACTCGATACGGTCGTCGGTGAATAGGCGTAGCATCGCCAGTAGGAATCCGATGCTTGACCGCGAGTGTCTGGCCTAAAGGGCGATCGTCAAAGTCGAAAATATCTCGGTACGACGATAACACTTGGCAAAGGTCTTCAGCCTGCGTAGAGGACAGGTCTGCCGCAACCATTTTCTTTATGTTGGGATCGGCGCTCGAGGCTGGTGCGAGGGGCCCGCCATGTTCGGAAGAACCATCGGCTGATAAAGCTGCCACTTGATGGTCGGCGAGACAATCAACGTTGGCAAGGCAAATACCTGGCGGGAGAATTTGCTTTGCCAATCCAAAGTTAAAGATAGGCATGCGAGTGCAGTTATCAGTAATAGTAAGAATACTGTGCGGCACGGTGACGTCATACTGCAGTGGAATGTCGGGCAGAGGAGTGACGAGGTACTCGCCATCAGGAACAGGTGGGGAAGACATCAGTTCAATATAGGCTAATGACTTTGGTGGCAGGCGAATAAAGCCGGTGGGGCGTAAGCGGCACTGGGGTACATCAGGAGGTTCTGCGAGAAGCGGCAACTCAAGGCGAAGGGTACTGGCAGAGCAGTCAATAAGAGCAGAATGCGCAGAGAGAAAATCGAGGCCGAGAATTAGGTCGTGGGGGCAATGAGCAAGCACGGTGAAGAGGACAGGAGTGTGGCGGCCGGCGATGCTGACACGTGCCGTACACATGCCGACGATACGGACAGTACCTCCATCAGCAACGCGGACGACACGTGCCGACGCTGGGGTGAGGAGCTTTCTGAGTCGTCGTCGGAAGGCAGCACTCATAATAGAAATATGGGCTCCTGTATCGATCAGCGCAGTGACAGGACAGCCGTCAACGTCAACGTCAAGAAGGTTTTGATTCGTAGGCAACGTGAGCAGAGGATTTGAGGGCAGGGTCGACAACGCAGCTTCACCTCCAGAAGCTGCAGCGGTTAGTTTTCCGGCTGGATCCGGGAGGTGATGGGCGGCGAAGAAAAGCGGCGGGGTTGGGGCGAACGAGACTGATGGCGTCGAGGTGAGGGCGAGCGGCTGTAGCGAAGGTTCGGAGATGGGGCGTCAGCGGCAGTGGGTTCGTGGCGGGTAGCATAGGGAACAGTAGGTCGAAAGGTACGGGAATAAGCGTCGGCGTACGTCCGAGTAGGTGGTGGCCATCGGTTGCGGCAGTGACGAGCGACGTGGCCGATGCGACAGCAGTGGAAGCAGATCGGCTTGTCATCAGGGGTACGCCATTCGGACGGGTTGCGGTATGGAGCAGAAAAGGACGGCAGGGGACGAGGAGGGCCGCTAGAGAACTGATGAACGCTGGGTTGAGCCGTTGAACACACGGAGTTTAAACCCATGTGCTCAAATTCCTGCCTGACGACGGCCTGAATCATGGCAATCGTGGTTGCAGGCGGATCGGGAGGCGTCGCGGAGAAGGCAGGCGAACTGGTGGCCTCGAGCTCGCGGCGAACAATACGGGTTACGTCGTCACAGGTGGTCGTCTGACGCAGGCGGCCCTCACATGTCGACGTAGCAGCAGTGTTTGGTAGCCGCGTGATGCGGTGTGTGATACGGCGGCTCTTAGCCTGTTCAAGGCGACGGCATTCTTTTATAATGGCGTCGATAGTCGACACGTTGCCGAAAACAAGCAAATGGAAAGCGTCGTCGGCGATGCCCTTTAGCACATGTGCCACTTTATCTGCTTCAGACATGGTGTCGTCAGTTTTGCGGCATAGAGCCAAAACGTCGAGGATGTAGGAAACGTAGGGCTCCGTAGATGTCTGAACACGAGACGCAAGAGCCTTTCTCGCGGCAACCTTGCGCCCAATGGGGTCGCCGAACAGTTCCCGTAGCTTTTCTTTGAAAATGTCCCAACTGGTTAACTCGTCTTCATGCGTTTGGTGCCACACGCGTGGGGTGCCGCCGAGGTAAAAGATGGCGTTGGCGAGCATAATCGTTGGGTCCCACCTGTTATTAGCACTGGCGTATTCATATAGCTTGATCCATTCGTCAACGTCCTGTCCCTCCAGGCCAGAGAAAACACCGGGGTCGCGATGTTGGGCAACCGTGACGATTGGAGCAGGCGGACGAGTCGAAGCCGTTGCAGATGTGGTCTCGTCACCGGGAGGCATGGTGACAAGCTCGATGTACCGACCACTTCGGAGTTCCGTGGCGAGGACGGGGATCGTAATCCTCCACCAGAATGTTACGTGTGGAAAGACACACACGAAAGAAGCTATTTACAATATATTTACACTGGAACCAAAACCGCCAGGCCGACACCTTGCTCGAGCCAAAAGCCCAGACACACTTCATCGTCTTTCTCGCGGCGGCTCGTCTCTTTAGCATCTCTAGATGGTATCGTAATAATATATATAGGCACCGGGCCGGGCCCGGCTTTATACGGCGAAATTCTGCCCGTGCAGTGCTATAGTGACACGCGTTTGTTGTAAATAGCCAGCGCAGTAAAAGAGGTAGAAGTCGGTGCATGGAGCGAAGACAAAGTGAGAGAGAGAGAGAAGCCGAAAAAGCAACGCCGCTAGCTTTCCGTCTATATTGTTCTTTTATGTGGGTGCTGTCTTTCGTTCCGCTTGTTGAGGTGCGTGCTGCAGAGTTTTTGCCACTGCCTGTCGTCGACGCGCGTGGCGTGCCTGTGCGATAAGTTAATGCGCTCATCATTAGGAGCTGCACAAGCTATATACGTTTACACTGAGTGCACTAATCGGGAAATCGGGAGGTGGTAAAAGGGGTGAAATAGAAAAAAAATGTGGTTAACTTACATTTACGTCGCCAGCAGGAGAGTATGCCAGAAAAGCGGATCGGTTGTTCGAGATACTGGACGGGACGTCGGTACTTGTTGTATTTAAGAGTATCTTTCGTGACTGGTATACCCTCACCTGCGTCAAGGTAAACATTTCCTTTGTTTTGCTCTTTTTCGCTCAAAAGACACACACAGGCTTCCTCGGCCGTCATATGTTGGATACGAGCTCCACATCGGGAGCTGCATACTTTGCAAATAACCATAATAACAAAAAGCAAAACAAAACAAACTCGGTAGCATTTTTTACCGCTTTGCGGCAGACGACTGCGTCCATCTAGGATCGTAACTCTGATAACTGGTTAACGCTCCTGAGATGTCTCAGAAGAACTCCAGCCGTTTATTTTAAATGCCTACATGTGGTTCTGCTAGTATTACCGCAATGCAAAATTCCCTTTAACTAATCTCCCTCGCCTCTCGTAGTAAATTTTTACGATTGTGTTTGTTTCATAAAATCTATTATCACCCTGCCCTACGCAACGCTGCAGTTATTCCTCCTTCAACCGTAAAAACATTTCTTTTTTTTTTGTGAATACTGGCCTTTGGTCCGTGTTCACGAATAAGTTCTTATGCTATATCGACCTTAGCGTTTCACAGAATTCGGTCGACTCATAGTGTAATGCAGATGCACCAGCAGTCAAAACAACACAATAGGTGGCACGAAGATGTCTGTTCGAATGTGTGCTGTCACTTATAATGCCTAGTCGGCAGCCGTATTTAGGTTACGCGCACCTGTACCACCGGATTCACTCTACACTCTGCCGTTCTCATGCCGCACCGACATCTGTATTGCAACGCGGCCCCTGGTCCCGGATAACGTGCGAACAAAACGCTCACTCTCTCGCCCCTCCTTGAGCGGCGAGCGACTAGTGCCTCATCAGATATCCTGACACGTTCAGCGCATGCATGTACCTCGCCGTCGTTTCTCTGTACTGAACGTATTGAAAGCACGCCGCTACTGTCACGTGAAGTCTGTTCAGGGGTGTCTTACTTCTGCAAGGCAGTGAATTTTTACGTTCATGCGTGTGTTATATAGTGTATACAAATGTTAGCGTCTGATACCTATGTCGACAATACAATATATCCTGTGAATAATAAAGCGGAGTTCACCGTTGTCTTAATCAGTACATATTGTCGACGTTTTTATTTTTTTTTGTAAGACACAATATCCTAATTGTTTGACCAAGGGTGGCCGTTCTCAATGGCAAAAAAAAATTAGGTAAGCTGTAAGAGGGATGCAGCCGCAGTGGGGTATGTGAAACGTCTTGTGCGCGCTGCAGAGGGTGTATGGGCGCTAAGGTGCAGAAATGACGCAACCAAATACACAAGTTAAATTTATTCACGCAATATAAACATTACATGCCTAACTTATGTTACAGCTAGTGTGGGTATTACGGTCTCATTCTGCAATCGTGCTCGCTCCCTATTTGTAGGGCCCGTTTGTTTAGCACAGGGTGTTTCGGCACTATAGGGGTATGACCCCTCCTACTGGTGGCGACCCAGACTGCCCTGCGCCGCTGGTGCCCGCCGCACTCGTAGATAACCGGGGCTCCTACGCTTGCCTCAATCTCATGGCCCGCATACTCCAAAGTCGTCTTAGTAGACCAGTTGAGATCGTGTTGGGACCTGGCCACGCGGGACCGTGAGGGAACGAACGGGCTAATCGGCTCGCCGGTGACACTCTTCGCCAGGCTCCCGACTTCCCCGGGCCAGGCTCACATGATTCCCGACCTCCACCCATTTTTCTCCAGCTCTATCGACTTGCCCGCCGCGCGTTGCCGCCTTTACAACTCGGTCTATCTCGCGCACACGGCATCCTTATCCGACAAGCCCAGACGGGCCCTCTTCTTTCTCCCACACGTCTACATCCCCTCCGCGCATTCGCGGAAGAGCCACCTCCGCAATGTCACAGGTCCGGCGGTCATCCCAATGGCTCTCACATACTGTACCCAGAAAAAGGCAGGCTTTCACCCAAGACGACGCCGCCCCCCGCCACTACCCAAGGATGATTTCAAGATTGCGCTGAGGCCACACAAAGGCCTTTCAATCAAAGAACTGTCCAGCCTCCAGCTCGCTGATTCAGTAGTAGCCGCTTGCCAGAACCAGGTGACCGGAACCCAATGTATGCTTCGTTTAAGACCGGGTTCCAACATTGTATTGGTGTCGACGCTGTACCAGCATGTAACAGACCGAGTGCGATGCCTAACTCATCTCCCCATTAACGGCCGTGCTCGCTCCATCAACGCCTATGTGACCACTCCCAATGGAGCTTTCCGAGGTGTTATTCACGGGATCGAGCCCAACACCACTCCAGAATAACTCAAAGCCAACTTGCGAGTCCGAACCCAAAGGATGGAGCTCCTGCAAGCCAGAATGCTTGGCCCTTCGAAGACTGCAGTCATCACCTTCCTGGGCGACTACGTGCCGAAATACGTCTACTATGGAGGAAGTGAGCTTCCTTGCTACCTCTGCACGTTTGCCATCTACACGTTTGACACGTTTGCCATCAAATCGGCAACTGCTCGGACGTGTGCCCCACCCCGAACGTTTCGGTGTACCACACGTGCGGAACGCACAACCCTACAGATGGACACGACTGCAGTCTCAAGTGCGCCGCTTGCGGCGAAGCCCACGCCACCAGTGACAGAGGATGCAAGCGTCGACTCAAGCCATTACCCAAGAGATCTGCCCCGAAACAACAAGAAAGACCCAGCCGTAAAAATCAGGGGAAGCAGATCACCACCCGCGCCGGTGCAGCTCAGAACGAGAGACGTCGGTGGAATCGCGGTCACCCTCCAAATCGAGAGCCTCGTCCAGAGCAAGGACCCCGTCCCGGTCCAAGGCCCTTAAGCCCTCCCGCAGCGAACAAGAAAACAGCAGAACAAGAAAAACCATGCTCCCATGCCCTCCCCGCCGGCAAACCAGGTGAGCTGGGCCAAGTTTGTGCCTCCCACTGCTTCGATAACTTTAAATCCGGAGTATCAAAAATTATGAATGAGAATAGGCAGCTTAAAGATGTCCTTAATGAAGCAAAATGTCAACTAGCAGCAGCGAAGGCTACGCCAAGTAGATGAACCATCACTACCCAAAGTTAACTCCCACCCCGCTCCACTAGTGACCCCCCCCCCCCCCCCCGTTGCAGCCTGGGAGGCCACAGTACAAAGCATGATGCAACAAATGCAGCCGCAAATAATATACCAAATGCAACAGCAAATACAACAATGTTAACAACAGATGAAATTCGAACTCTAGCAGTTCAGAACTTGTGTGAACGACTCCCTAACCAGCATGAAGCGAGGCGCGAAAACTCATCGGCGCTAGCCCTGCCACAAGTCCGATATCGTCGGCCTATCGCCGCACCACAAACACGTCCGACGTTATGAATAACCAGAGTATCGGAGATGGCGACTAATACGGCACTTAATTCTGAACATCTAGAAATATGGCAGGGGAACTGCCGCACGTTTCACAAACGTGCGGCGGCCCTCCAGAGATATGTCCAAATTTCACAATTCCTCCCGACGTAATATGCCTACAAGAAGTAGGAAAACGTCCCTTCAAATCGCTAGGCTATTACACATTATACAATTCGGAGTATCCCCGCGTTGCAACGCTGGTGGCCAAATCCATCACGGCCAAAGAGAATTATTATAAGAAATTAGGTATGAACCATCCATTCGTCAGCGTCCTCTCCAAGAAAAGAGGGAAGGCTCACACCGTCATTCTAAACATCTATAGTCCTTCCAAGAACAAACACGAGGACTTTGCCGAACTCTTCTCGGTAGCAAAATTGGCAGTGGGCACTAAAGACCAACTTGTGGTGGCGGGCGATTTCAACGCACCTGACTCTACATCGGTATACAACAAAGAAACCCCCTAAGGAAACTCGCTCGAATACACAGTGGTGAAACTATAGGCTTTCACTTGGCCACCCACTCAACGGCGCCAACGAGACTGGGTAACAGTGTGAGTAGGGATACTTTCCCGGACTTCATGTTCACCTTTAACATTAGGAAAGGCACGTCGCAGTGACCAATTTATTAAATCTGTAGGCAGTGACAACTTTATCATCAGTACATTAATAGCGTCACCAAAATTACGCACGGTAACGGGTGACGTGATACTGACGGATTGGGTGGATTTTCAACGAATACCGAATGATGTCAATGATTGGGTGACTTTTATCCACGGGAGCGCGCAGAGAATCCCAGGAAGGTCGCTCGCACAGTAGAAACGCCGGCGATCAACCGACACCTTCTGCATCTCTGGAAGAGCAGGCGCAACCTCCTCAAAAGGTGGAAAAGGCAACGCCTTAACCACAAACTTTACAGACGCATAGCGGCCCTCTCCTAGGAGGTCAACGATCGAATACGCTGCACAGCTGGCCACAGACGGTTGGGCACAGTTTTGCAGCTTCCTTAGGGACACCTTGGGCACTGCTCAGACTTGGGCAATCCTCAGAAGCACGCTGGAGCCCAAGTTCAAATCAGCTTTGAGTTGAACGCTGTAAATAATAGCAGACGACTACCCGCGGACACGGACCAAGACTCCAGGGCTCTACGGACCAGTGCACGGACCAGGGCTCTAGTCAAACGCTACATAGGCACTGAGGACGTTCCGCCCAGCAACATTACTCACGGGGGATCTGACAACCTCGAATTCGACGCGCTTATCACCAAAGAGGAAGTTTTCGCCGCGGCCCAGGCGGCTAAAAGAAACTCCGCCTCCGGGCCGGACAAAGTCACAAATTAGATGATCAGAAACCTAAACGATAAAGTCTTGGAACACCTCACTCAGTACCTCAACAAGCAATGTTGGGAGAGAGGTGCTACGTTCCACTGGAAAGGAAGGATTCCAAAATTATAACAATACTTAAACCGGGCAAAACACCCGCTCTAGAAGCCCTAAGACCCATATCTCTAACATCGTCTATGGGCAAGCTTTACGAGCGAGTGATTCAAACCCGATTGCAAAATTTTATCGAAAAGAACATCTTAATCCCAGCCACGCTGGATTTCGGGCCAGGCTATCGACTCAGGATGCCTTCCTCTTTCTCAGGGAGAAGGTCCTTAGCCAAATACCCAAAGGCGGTGAACATTTAATTATCGCTTTCGATTTTAAATGAGCATTCGATAACATCTCACACGAAACAATTCTATCCGAGCTCAACGCAATTGGCTGCGGAGCGAGAATCTTTAACTACACCAAATCCTTCCTCTCCGGGAGAACGGCCACCACAGGGTAAGGGCAGGCCAGATCCGACCCCATACCAATGCCATAGCAAGGACACACCACAGGGAGCCATCATCTCCCCTTTGCTCTTCAACATCGGCATGCGCAAGCTATAGCTCACGCCCTCGAGGAAATCCTGCATCTTGGTTACACTTTGTATGCGGATGACATCACACTCTGGGCTACAAGGGGCTCACTTGCGCAAAAAGAACAAACATTTCAAGAAGCCGTGGAGGCCGTAGCTTGGTTTGTCAGGAAAATGGGACTCAGCTGCCCCCTCGACAGGTCAGAAGTCATTCGCGTCCATGGCAAATGCTACAAGAGCAACGGAGAAATAGTACTCAATGCGGATGTACACGCCATTGCAAGTCACCCAAGCCCGCATTTTAGGTTTCTGGGTGCAGAGCAGTGGCAAGGCCAGCCACATCATCAATACTCTAACAACAGTTAAACAAATCTCAAGAATGATCCACCGCATCACACACCAGAAGAAGGGAATGCGAGAAAAGGACACCTTGAGGCTCGTGCCCTCGTCCTTAGGAGAATAGCGTACGGACTACCGTACCATTCACTCAGCAGGGACGAGGAGATCCAGGACGACGCCTCAACCAGGAGCGCCTATACAAGGCGGCCCTAGGGCTGCCAATAAGCACACCTACCGAAGCACTACTAGCCTTAGCACTACACAACACCTATGGGGAGCTCCAGTCGGCTGTTCTCATCTCCCAAAGAGACCGCCTCAGCAAAACTACGGCTGGCAGTGAAATGCTGTCAAGGATTGTAACCTCACCTCACCCTCAACACCTTGATGACGACTTGAAAGACGCGCCGGCCGAATGTTGAAGACAAATAAAGGTCGCGCCCGTCCCCAAAAACATGCACCACCAATGTCACAACGCCAGACGTTTGGCCAGGGTCCAATGGCTCAGGAAAAAATACGGAGCCAATCCCAAGGTCACTTACGCTGACGTGGCCGCTTACGACAGGCGTCGCCACGTCTTAACCGCCGTCGAAGGAAACTCGCACCTAATAAATTGCGCCTCCGTGCGCACAACCTCAGTCACGCCGGCGGAAGCAACAGCCCTGGCCATACAGGCATATACGAACACAAAGGTGCGCATACGAACACAAAGGTGCACCATCCACAATACTAACGTACGCTCAGGAGGCCTGCCGTCTCTACATGACGGGCAGACTATACTTAGTACAGCACTCAGGCTACTAAGTTCAAAACTCACCCACCACCACAAAAAATAGTCTGGTGCCCGGGACACGCTGGATTAGAGGCCAACGAGGGGGCGGACGCGTTAGCTCGTGAACTTAGCAACCGAGCAGCTCAAATCGTCCCTCTATCGTTGCCCACACCAATATTACCCAGTGAAGTACTGGCCCACCAGCGTTTTACGCATCCAAAATACGCTCCTCCCCACAAGGCCCTAAGTGGGGAGGATGCAACAGATTTACCAAAAATACAGACGGACACGTACCCGCATTTATTAAAATTACATGCCATTCACCCGACATAGTTTCACTCTAGGCCTGTGCCCGCGGTGTGGAGAAAGGCCCACGCTCTACCGCATATCGTGGGCGTGCGTGCAGAAACCCGTAAATCGGAATGCCAATTTAAGCACTCGTCTAACCTCTAGTACGGAGCAGTGCGAGGCACAGCTGGCCAGCTCGGATCGGAGAGTGCAGAAGGCACTCCTAGATCAAGTCCGGCGGTCCCTATGTGGTCCCTATGGAGATGGACACGTTCCACCGTGGTCAAAGGGGTTGGATGTCCCTCTGTCTGAGACCTGAGTCTCCTCACGCCATTTCTGGACCGTATGCGTCGAACGCATACGGGAGGGGGGGGGGGGGATATAGCCAAGCAATAGGGAAATTTCTGCAACAATTTGCACACTTGTAGGCCTCTTAACACCTGATGAGCGCCACTTTGAGTTTGTAAAGTTATACCTACTTGGGTATAGCGGGCTCTCTCAAAAGCGAACATTCTATTTCCTATTCGGATGGATAAACGTGCAGCCGAGCTATACGCCTCTGTGAGCGCTCCGCGCGTGAGGCATGCGTGAGGCTGAATTTAGTTTCATTTGCGTCATGCAGGGAGCGACAACAGCTCCATCTACGCACGCGACACATGCATGATCGAGTAATGGCTTATTTTCCCTACGCAACGATACCAAGGTAAAGCGCATGATATATATTCACGGATTTGAAAGCTTACATGCTTAACTTATGATACAGCTAGGACGGGCATCCTAAGGTCCAATCTAGCAGTAGCGCTCTCTCCCTAATGTAGTGGGCCCGCCAGGGTCAAAGGTGGTGGGCACGCACTGGCATTCCTCTGCATTGCTGCCAAAGTCTCTTCACGCCATTTCTGGACTCTACACGTCGAATGCGGGAGCGCGTAATCGAGCAAGTGTGAAATTTCTGCAAAAAATAGCGCACTTCTACGCCTTATACTAACTCCTTATGAATACCAGTTTTAGTTTGATACATTATACCTACTGTGGCATAGTGAGCTCTCTCAAACGCGACCACTCCTGCTCGGATCGACAAACGTACTACCGAGCCATTGTTCTCTGAACGCCGAGCGAAATACTTAATATAGCTTCGATTGCGTCATCCGTGACGCAACAACGGCGCCATCAGTGCACGCGGCACATGCATGATCGAGTGATGGCTTTCCTCTACACAACGATACCAAAGGAAGGTGCCCCGGTAGTACGTTTGCAAATATATAAGCGATGTTTTCGTTACATGCGGTTTTAGCATGACCCCTTCTGACCGATTTTAATGGCGTGTTATCATGCCTACCATTACAGTTTGTCATGGCAATAGTTTTCCGGTTAGGTAACATGATAATGCTCACCTCGTTCTTTTTTGTGTCGTGGGGACAGCTGCGCAGAATTTGGTATTTCCTGACCTTCAGGACATCCATCTCAAAGCCTTCCCACTGCTTCTTTACAGTTCCGAATGCGTCCACGGGTCCCTTGGCCTTTTCGAAAGCCCTGTAAGCATACGCGAAAAAGCACGTCACCAGGGGATCAAAGCAGGAAGCAGTAAACGAGACACTCGGTATGGTCGCTTGAAAAGGAGTGGTGATATGAAGCAGTCTACTGTGGTCCCTGTACTGATGAGTGGCGGTGCTTACTGTTACAGTGGAAAGGGGGGGGGGGGGGGGGGGGCTTGCTGTTATGGGGCTTGCGGAAGAGAGCTCCCGCACTGCGGCGTACTGCTAGGCCGCTATTTTTGTAGTTTCGCTACAATGAATAGTCGAAAACACGCGGCGTGCTGTGGTATTCATTTGTTGCTGCCGACAAGCTGCGCATTTACGCATTTCGGAATTGCTGCCTCTGTTTTTCTGTATTTGAGACCTTCAGAAGGGTTCCCCAAGTATAATAATCGAAAAGTGCTAATTTGGTATATATGTTCAAATCAAACCGCCGACGAACACGAAGCGCCTGTTTTTCCGACTAGATAAGTTTGCAATTGTTCGAGGCGGCCGCAATATTACACCGGCTGCGATTACGTTCCCGGAAAATTCGCAAAACTTTCCAGTGATGTTTTTTTTTTCTTGATACCGGCCCTGAACAATAATTTCTTTTTAATTATCTGCGCTATTCAATCCGCGGTCACTGCTTGAACCCAACGTAAGAACCACTTCATCATGGCAGCTTTATCAACTGGTACCACGTAGTCGGTTCTTGTGCGACACATTCTACGTTCATAACTGCTGATGCCGACGACCCAACTGAACTTGAACTCCGGGCGATAGGCTGGGCAGTAGACCAGGTCTCAAGCAACACGCATGCAAAACACATCGATATATACACAGACTCCCAATATGCGCTGCATGCTTGCAAGTCTCGCCACACAGCCTCATCAGAAGTTCTATTGGTCAAGCAGGCCTTCAGGCGTGCAGAGGTCCGCGGGGTCACTGCAACACTTCATTGGATCCCTGGTCACCAGGGCATCGAGGGAAATGAGAGAGCCCATGAGGCGGCGCGCGCCCTTCTTTCCAACCGCGTCATCTACCGGGATCCTTCAGAGACCCTCAGCGCCAGCACAACGAGCACGACAAAAGGACCACCGTATGACCCAGATAGAGCTCTGAGAGTAGCAGCCAACCGACGCAAGAGGAAACTCCGTGCGAGTATCCCGCCAGACCCAAACCCACTTCCCGTGGGTCTTCCCAGGGCGGGGCAGGTGCTGCTGCATAGGCTCCGTTCCGGCTTCGTCCTTACACCGGACGTGCTAGAGCGGTGGCGGCAGTACCGGCCACGCAGGGAGAGACGTCCTCCTTTCCCTTCTCTTGACCCCCTTCCGTCGCAGGAACTTGGCCCCTCGACAGCCTCGGAGGACGAAGAAGCACCCCAGGAGCCGCACAGGTGTCCTGACTGCGGCGTGGCCACGCGACCATCCGCAGCCCATTTGTTTTGGGAGTGTCAGCGCTACGCTAAGCAGCGGGACCACCACCTGAGGGCGGTGCAAGTGTCGTCCTACGAGGAGTGGATTAGGCCGGCAACTGGATTGGCGGATTCCGACAGGGCCATCCTGGACTCGCTCTTGGGTTTCGCCAAGGACACGCAGCTTCTAGGACGGCTCTAATTTCTCCTTCCCTCTCCCCTTCCTATTCCACATAATAGGCCTTCGAGCCATCCTCCAATAAATACATTTTCATCATCATCATCATCAACTGCGGCCTCTTTTTTGCCGCTCACCGTAGAAATATTGGACTGGAGTTCACAGCGTCCTTTTTGATATGTATTAAATGCGAAGCATTTCTTGGCGAACATTTGCTACTCTGGCAGTATCTATCTATCTAGCCGCCTACGTCTTTGTGCTCTCATGGTCGTTTCGTTAAATTGGTGTGTGCCAAAATTGGCATACTATGACAAGAGTATATGACGAAAATAAATGATATGTTATGCCATGAATATCATGACACGCGTGTCATGTAGGTCATGAAACAGCCGCCTACGCCATGGTGTTCTCATGGTCGTTTCATTAACTTGGTAGGTACCAAAATGGGCATAGTATGACAGGAGTGTATGACGAACATAAGTGATATGTCATGAGATAAATTTCATGACATGCGTATCATGTAGGTCATGACAATGACTCAGCGAAAAATATTAACAATTAAAAACCACTGAAATTGGCTTGGACGTGGGTACTAAGTGAAGGAAACACTACAGGATGCTGGTAGAAGTCATAGTCATGAGCATTACTCAGCAAAAATGACAATGACTCAGCAAAAAAAGATTAACACTCAAAAACCACTGAAATGGGTTCGGACGTGGGTAATAAGTGAAGGAAACACTAAAGGATGGTGGTAGAAGTTATAGTCATGAGCATTACTAAAAAAAATGACAATGACTCAGTGAAAAAAGATTAACACTCAAAAACCACTGAAATGGGTTCTGACATGAGTACTAAGTGAATGAAACAATAAAGGATGGTGGTAGAAGTCATAGTCATGAGCATAACTCAGAAAAAAGTCAATGACTCAGCGAACAAAGATTAACACTCACAAACGACTGAAATGGATTCGGACGTGGGTACTAGGTGAAGGAAACACTAAAGGATGGTGGTAGAAGTCATAGTCATGAGCATGACTAAGGCCTTCGCCATACGGTCTCTTAGGTGTAGCTAAGGTACTCCTGAGGACTTGTGACATGTATGTCATGTCATGCGTTTCATGAAAGAGCCGCCTACGTCTTGGAGCTCTCATGGTCGTTTCGTTAACATGGTATCCTCCCCGCACACTGCTTCGCATAACATCGATTCCCACAGGGCGTGGGATCTGCCGGCTTTTATAGCTAGCGAAAGGTAAAAGAAGATAACGAGTCCGTTATTCCGCGAATGACTGGTCACGCTCTACAGTGGGAGCTTCGGCGATATATATCTGAAAGAGCATTGAAAACGACCCACGCGCTTTGTTAAAAATGACAAATATTTTTTTGTTCAATTTATTTTTTTTAAACTCCATTCTTTCGCGTGGCAGTGCGCCAGTGGTATATGCTTCCAGTCGATTTTATAACTGTACTTGTAAGCCACTTGTCACCATCCCGATAATTGTTACTGCGTCTAGCTGTGCCTTTAAATCCTGTGTTTTATGCACTTTTGTATCAGTTTTTTTTCCCCTACTATATTGCCGACGTTGCTGATGGGCTGCCTCCAATGTCATAGTTTGGGCATGTCTTTCTCCGTGCGTTGTTAAGGATGTTTTGCAACCCGCCGTGGTTGCTCAGTGGCTATGGTGTTGGCCTGCTGAGCACGAGGTCGCGGGATCGAACCCGGCCACGGCGGCCGCATTTAGATGGGGGCGAAATGCGAAAACACTCGTGTACTTAGATTTAGGTGCACGTTAAAGAACCCCAGGTGGTCCAAATTTCCGGAGTCCCCCACTACGGCGTGCCTCATAATCAGATCGTGGTTTTGGCACTTAAAAACCCATATTTAAAAATAATGTATGTTTTGCACCTCACCGCACATGGTGAGGGCGTATCAAATATGAGCTTTGTATTGCCCATTCATACTTAGATCTTTTTTCAAGGCTAGCAGCATAGTACAAACAAAGTAATATAATAAATAAAAGTGGTACGACATGAGTTCACTGACTGCATACAGTAATCCCATTGTCGAGACGACGATCGACGCTAAAGTGCATCCTCTACTTCAGTTGCGAAATTTGGGCAAACATAGCCAACAGCGTTCAATATGACCTTGACGACCGCATGCACTACTTCTGTACATTACTCTTTTACGCAAGGCTTGAACAAAATGAAAAAAAAAGGATAGTGAATAATACAGAATGTCTGTCTCCATATCCCATCTTTGCTGTTGTTCAAGTAGCGCGTAAAAAACAAATGTACAACAAGCTTGCCAAAGAAAGGTTATTTTGGATGTACTATACATCGTTCTGCAAGTGCATCGCTGACTTGGTGCTTAGTGTAGTCTTCCTAAATTGACATAAGTCATGGCTTCATGTGTGGTAGCGCTGCAAGCTACCCCACAGAGTTGCGGTGGTTTCGTTTCGTTTGTAGTCCACCTTGCGAAGATCGATTGAGGGTATGTTATAAACGCAGATGACGTATTCAAGTGACTTCTGCCCGTTGCGCGTTACTGGTGCAACTTCCGCACTGATAAGGATAAAGTAACATCTGCCAGACATGCGCTTGACCGATACTGCAGCGCACGTTATTAAATTGGTTGTTCATTGCCCCCTCTTGTTTGTAAGTTTCTTTCACAGCTATCGCCTACGGGCGCTGACTGAAAAACGTGGCCAGTTGTTCTGAAAATATAATCCCGCTATCTTCTCCAACTTTCGGTCATGTAATGAACAAAAAATGTTGTGGCATTTCTGCCTAAATATGTTATCTGATTCGGCGGCAATGGGGCCGCAGTCGGGGAAGCTGTCACAATGAAATGGCTCTTCCGCAATGTTCAAATGGTGTCTAGGAAAAAGAAAGGTCGATAGGACCAGACAGAAAGCAATATCTGAAAATTGCATAGCTGATCTTCCAGTCTCTTCGATCAGCCGTAAATTACATCTTCACTCAAATAGCTGGTTTGATTTGACATGTACAACAGCGCACTTTTTGGATTTCAGCAAGGTGCGCCCGCTAAAAGTTTCAAAAGCAGAAAAAATGAAATGTGCAGGCTGACGGAAGTGAACGCACTATGCAGAAATACGCGCGCTGCACCCTCACTTCCGTTCCCCAATGTTTCGGAAATATTGCGGGGCTAGATGTTGCAAAAAAAAAAAAAAAGCGAGTAGTATATATCGCGTAGCCGGTTCTATTTTGGAGGTTACTGTTCCTTAAATACATGCAGAAGAAGAGAATGCAACTCCTACAAGCTTCCTGGAGACTGAGCGAGAGTTGTATCTTGCGGTTAGTATTACCGCTTTTCACAATGCTGCCCCGAGACGCAAATCGTTCGAAGTCGCTTGTATCGTTGTAAAGTAGCTTTGTGGCATGTCCTAATGCTTTTTTATCATATGAGTTCCTCCATCGTTCCTTTTTCACAGAAAGTTGAACTTCGCAAGTTATCAGCGCACTGCATCTTGGTGTTTTTGCACGCCGCGGCTCTGTATAGCGAAGTCAGGGCAGCGCTCCGCCTTCTGCTGCGGGCATGAGCCTTGTGCGCACTAAACACTAGCGTTACTGCTGAGTAGCTGAGTAGTGCATACCACACCGTGAAGCACACAGCGGTCTGAGCGGAACGAACAGTAGACTTCAAGCTCTATATAGACGAACGCGAACATCCTCCGAGGGGCTGTTGCTTTCGTGTTTCGTCAATCGGAAGAAACTACCCATTTATCTGGCTAATAACTGCTGTTCGCAGAAGAAGTAAAAATATATAATACGCTACTGGCACACTCCTATGGCGGGGCGTTTTGATGGTCCATAGACGGCCTCAAATTTTCAGCACACGAGGCTCGCTTCATGCTCTTTTCTGAAGACATGAACACTGTTTTTTTATGCTCGTGACACTAGCCTTCAGACGATTGTGGGCATCCCAACAAAGAAATTCTAGCGACGAAAAGAATGAGTGAGCCATGTAAAACAATTTATTTTCCATCTATTGTTTTAGGCCTCTATTTTAGGAGAATTTTTACCTGTCACGCGCTCACATTGCTCTGAAATTTTAGTGATCGTATTCACATCTTATTACGTTTACTCCACCTCATAGGGGTAGGATTAGTCAGCAGTTTACCATTGCAGTGTCGTATTGCGAACCTCCAGATGGGTTGTTTGCGCTGTTATGCGCGGAACTAGCTGAGTGTTGTTAATTGCATTTTAATTATTACTGTGAAATGTCTAATGCAATAATGAAATTTTGAATAAAGGAGTTCTTGTGATAGCTACGTGAACAATTATTTCCTCAAAGCACGCATGCTGCGATCGAAAGTCACTCAGAATAACAGTGGCTGTCGGGCCATCCTCCTCCTTACGTCACGCTGGCACCGTCACACCACGCACAGAGCCCCATGAGCCGGGGTGCTATCTGGCTACGTATTCTCAGACGATTACTTCCGGCGATACTATACATTTCGCGTGACGTAGTGGTCAACCAGCCAGTGAGCGCCTACTGAAAGTGATATCGGCGAAGGTGACCATCCGAAAATACGTCCCCTGGACACTATAAACTCCAGCCTCGTTGACGTTCTTTGAGCCAATCAAGAGAGGGAGTAGCCGCCACGTGCGCCAATCAGAGATGACAAGATGGTTGTCTCGGCGGGCGCTTACCGGACCATGAGGGCCATGTCATGGTCGGTGATCTTCTTGAGGAGAGCTTCGTTTAGGCCGTCGTCTGCCTTGTACCCATCCGTTGTGATGAGGCTGTACAGCTCCGCCAGCTGCCGGTCCTTGGGTCCGAACCGGGAATTCTGGTAGACCTTCATGAGCACGAACAGCATGCTCACTGTGGCGATGCCCACGAACGTGATCAGGCACAGTACCCAGTTGAGTAACATGCGCTCTGATGGCGACCGCGAGACATGCGGACGTAACCACGAATTCTTGCACCTCACCCAAAGCCGGAGCCCGTGGTGGCCATCGCTGTGGCTTGCCTCGTTACTGTCGGAGTGTCCTGCGTCCGGCGTTCGTCTCACATAACACGCACGCAAGCTCGGCCATGCGATGAGTGTGGAAATCGGAGCTCGGATTGCTATACGTATAGTTAGCATACCCACTGATAAACTTTTGCGAGCTTACAAAGCGACGCCGGCGGTAGCTGCACAAACATTCTGGGCATTGCGCGTTCATCGAACCGGTGATGTCTGTATTGTTCCCTTCTGTTCTCTGATTTTGACCAAGATACATTTTGTGAATTATTAAAGATGCCATCCACGGTCGAAATCGTATGTTCACTTTATTCGAGAAAATGGGCGCTTTCTGTACTTCTTTGAGGGAATGTCGCGCTATGTTCTTTAGATTAAGAAATAAACAGTTCGTGCGAATGAACGAGTGAGTCACGACTGCAGTTTTCTTAACGCGTGGGGCGAAGACAATTCGCTAAGTGCCTTGCTCGAAGATGGCACTCGGGGATGAAGTAGAAAGGAGTAGGGTATGTGTAGTGCACGGCGTTGACCCTGTATAAGACAACTGTCAAAATTCGAACTGCGCGTGCGACTGCGAGCAAGATGCTTTTTAACTTGCTTTCACCAGCACATGTTTCGAAGCGCTGTGTACAAAACGCCGCGTATCCCGAGTTGAGGCTGCTTGAATGCGATTGTTCTGCACACTTGCCTGAACATCTCCTCTCGTCATTTTCATTTGAACCTTGGTAACTGGCGCTGTTTTTGTCGCCATCCGTGGACGCTGCCATTTCTTCTTCTTTCTCTTCTCTTTCTCTGAAATTTCCGCGGAAGAATGGTGCCGTTGACAGGGGGACTAAATCTCTCTGCGGCCATTCCTCATCATTATTCTCTCTCCCCATGCGTTTCAAATGTGACGTTTTCAATACAGGTACAAATTTTTTACTGCGTGACGATGTCTTTCCCATACTCAGTAACAGGTAGAAGTATGTTTACGCACGCTTCCTTTCTTTTTTTATTTTTTGTTTATTTTTCTTCTTCTTCGGGTTCCTTTCTTTTTTCTTTTTTTTTTCTTTCTTTTTTTGGGGACAGGGTTGGGTGGAGGGTGCGTGTTTCTTTAGACAGTTACCTGCTCCTCCGTGCTACGTGGTGCCTGCGGTTTAATAGGCGTTCCTCGTCCACAAATTCGTCAGCAGCAGCGCATATCGTAAAACCATTCCATAGAGATTTTATTCAAATCCACTGCCGTCCAATTTACATAACTGCCGACGCAAACGTGGGCGCGGACCCGCAACGTTTTCTGAAAAGCCCAATCAAACACTCTCCTCGTTTATAGGCGGTCCCTTTTGTTTGGTATTAAAGCGAATCGCATTGCCTACTGTGACATGTTTTCTTTATCTCACCGGCTGAGAAGAGGCGAGAAGCGCGCAGAAGTGGAGAGGGCTTTAGTGCGGCCGAGCTAGCGAAGCGAAAGTGGATCACCGGGGGAGGAGGGTTGCGTCGGCGTTTCCGAGTGGTCCGAGCTAAAGCCCCTTTAGTCCGAGCAGGTGCGGCTACAGTCTGGCATATAGTTCGCATATACTTTATAGTATTAGGGTGCTATTTTCTAGCTGCAACAAATTTTTAAAAATTGCCTATGGCAGATAGCACAATTCGAATCCTCGGTTTAAATTACTCGATGAGGCGGCGATTACTTCTAGGTGAAATCAAAATACTTAATTGAATAATTAACATAATTACGATAATTATCAGTTAATTACATTTTGGTACATATTTTAATTTAGGAATTATAGCTAGTGAGTTCGCAAGGAACGAATTCTCGGGACTGCACCAGTTTCAGGATATTAATTTTCAATTTGTCCGACGAAATGCATTGGTGTTCTGAGCGGTTTATTTGTATACTCAGGACTTACCGGGGAGTGCAAATAACAGGGGGTAACTTCCTGCCTCTATACGAGGGACGGACAACAAATCCCCAGAGTGGATACCGTCAGGGTCCTCGGACTTTTGCTGGAATCTCTCGGGGGCAACTTCATAGACTATGGCCCGCATCACCTCCAAGACGGAGAATATGCTTAGGCTTATCCTCAGGGCCTCGAATCGCAGGGAGGGTTTAAGTGAGAGCAATCTCCTCAGACTCTACCACGCGTTTCTTATGAGCCACGTTAACTGTGTAGCCTCCGCGTTGCGCTGGTCTAAACGGGAAGAGACCAAAATCGACGCCCTCATGCGCAAAAGCATAAAGCGTGTGCTGGGTTTACCACTCACTATCAGCACCAAAAGTCTCATGCAACTAGGCATGCACAAAACCCTGTTAGCGGTGATCGAGGCCCAACGAGGGGCCCAAATACTACGACTCTCATCATCGCGAGCGGGGAGACGCATCCTGGAATCCGTTGGATGCGGGCACCAGGAAATCACGGAGCGCAACGCGACCCTATCACCCATGGCCCGAGATACGTTCAAGGTAGATCCCCTGCCACGTAACGTCCACCCTCAATACAATGTAGGGCGCCGGGTAGCCCGGGATCGTTCCTTAATGAAAGCGGCTGCGGTCACTCCGAATATTGCATGTTTCGTTGACGCCGCCCAGTACGGGCGCTCTGATCAGTATATATATATATATATATATATATATATATATATATATATATGCCGTAGTTTCGGTTGACTCCAATTGCACTCTCATTAACTCAGCATCCGTGCGGAAGGTTTCTGCAACAGTAGCCGAGCAGGTTGCTATAGCTATAGCACTGAAGGACCCTTTACGTCCCCATATCTTTACATACTCCAGGTCTGCAGCCCGAGCGTTCGCCTCCGGCTCGATCTCAAAGGAGGCGGCGGCCATCCTCAGCACCGAGGGGGCTGCTGGTTTTCATATCATCAAATGGTTCCCGGCCCATATGAGAATCAATGTGCACTATGAGGTTGTTAACGCCAATGAGTTGGCCCATGACTGTGCGCGAGGTCTTACACACCGCGGCGGTTCCGGTGGGCTCAGGGGCGGCGACTTATAGGACTGCACAGGGATTCGCTTCTCACCTTCCATCCATGAAATCTTGGCACATTGTCAACTTGCTCGGCAGGCCTTGCCGCTACCACATCCTAAACTCACTAAACTCTCACTGTGTGAGACGGGCTTAGACGGTCGTCTCTAGGACCTGTGCAGCGTGCAGTGCGCGAAATGTGTTTGCGCGATGACGTTCTGTGTGGACAACACTACTCCTGCGTGTAGTGTGTGAAAAGTGCACAACCGCGTATTGGACAACGTGTGTAAATAGTAGCTCATTGTACGATATCATAATCACCTGTCACCTACCTCTCTCTGTATCTCCCACTTCACCTTACCCCAGTGAGGAGTAGCAGGCTAGAGACACGCTCTCCAGGCCAACCTCTCCTCCATTCTCTTCATTAAAATCTACTCTCTCTCTCTCTCTAAACCACAATCGTCGGCCTTTCGCATGCTGCAAACGGGGTCGTTCCCCTCAAGGGGCCGATTCAGTCACTTCGCGCCTAATGTCGAACCCCACTGTCCAGACTGTGGGGATGCGTACTGCTCTTTATCACATATGGGGCGCTATAACGTAAAATGGTTCCAAACTGTTTTGATTCTAATTTCTGCAATCAGTCTCCACGATTGTTCAAAACATTTTCGGGCCACTTCCAACTTCGCCTGTCTATCCCGCGACGTCACGAAAACCGCGATAGCTCCCCATCTGATATAACACGTACGCACTGATTATGCATGATTAAACCGCACAAAAGAAAAATTTTCATTCCTGATTCGACGCCTTTTCACCATTAGCCCTCAGCTATTGGTCCAATGTTTTCTGGCTACGCCCACTTCGCCTGTCTGTCACGCGACCTCACAAAACCGCGAAAACTCTCCACGTAAATGTGACGTGTACGCGAAAAAAATGCATTAATATGCTGAAGAAAACTGAAAGTTTTTCTGAATAGCCACAGACTGCCCCGTTCCGAAAGGAATAGAAGATGGCTGCCCGCCGATCGCTCAGGCCCTCGCTACTCGCACCTGCCGGTGAGCATGTATTTATTTGCGCATGATAAACCTTTTGGCGTGGCAGTAAAACGTTATCGAGCCATTTCGGCATGCATACGACATCGCTCTGCCAATTCTTCCTTGCTGAGGATTCGTTTTAGCGGCATTCTTATCCTTCCGTTGCACGCCGCCTCGATATTCGACCAGCCACCGCAAGCTAAGTAAGGCGAAGCGGACCAATCGGAGAAGCCGGCACCACCCTCTTCATGCGGTTATCTATTTTCACTGTGCTGGATTGGCCCCATCGAAACCCTCTCTACTAGAGCGTGCTCCTCGCCTCTTGTCAGCCAATTAGATAAGAAAAAGCGCTCAGTGTAGACAACGTTATTTGTTTTGAAAGCGAACAAAGGTGACCTCCTATAAACGAGGAAAGTGTTTGATTGGGTTGTTCAGACAACGCTGCGGTCACCGCCCGATGCTTGCGTCGGTGGTTACGTAAATTTGACGTCAGGAGTTTTTTGGAATCATTTTACGTTATAGCGCCCATGCTCTGGCAATGCCCTGCGTTACGCAGCTCATCGCTTGCCACTCTAACGGACTGGGAGGCAGCCCTTAAGAGCGGCGACCTCTCAGAGCAACTATGGGCTGTCCAGAGGGCCTGCGACAGGGCGGAGGACCACGATCTTCCGACCCCGACGTGAGTGCGGCCCGCGACGGCTACGGGGACTCCCTGAAAAGGGAGGTACCCTAACGCGGTTCCTCAGGACCATCAATAAAGTTCTTTATCTGTCTGCCTCACTGAGCGACGTAGCGTGCTCTACAGAGTAACTCTTGTCTTCTGCGTCTACTAAGGTCGCCCGGATGAAATTGATCGCAATTTTCGCTCCTACTTTATGCTTGGTCACGCACAGTTAGCGAGTTTTAACGTTAGTGGTCGATTTTACTATTCCAAACGTATTAAAAATACTCGTATTTTCGAATGGTTACTATTCGATTCGAAGACTGAATCGAATCGGACAATATTGAAATCGTTATGTGAATGTTTCGAATATTCACACACCCTTGGCTAGAAAACTACCACAGCAAAGCGCTACCTTTATGCGCTTTGGTAAGCAAAAGAAGGTTTTACCTGAACGAATTTGAGGCTGGGCTAATTTGACGATTCTATATGCTATTCCTTCTCGCGCTTCGTCAGCTACATCCTCGTCAGTGAAGACATTGTACCATATCGGCTTGGACTGAACGTAGCATTCACGAACAGTTATCTACATGTGTCGCATAGGACATACCACTGATCCCTACTGTGATGACTGTGGTCGTTTAGAGATAATGGAGCACATATTACTTGAATGGCCCCGCGTACCATGACGAAATATTTTATCTTGAGCTCCAAATGGACATGATTTGTTACTCTCCGCTCACGTTACGTGGCATGCTAGGTTCTATTCCCTGCCCTTCAAAACAGCAGCGCACCTTGCATTTATTGTTCCGATCTACCTATGAGCAATTTGCTGTCTCGGAAAGCTTTCAACAAGGTTCACTTGATTATATAGAAAATCCTGAATTTTTCGCCAACTTCTTACCTAGCTTGAATATCATTATCAATTTTAATCGCTCATTTTATTTTTATTTTATTTTTCCCCCTTTGCTCTGGAATCTCTTGATCCCCTCCCCCACTCCTCATGTAGAGTAGCATGTCAGCGGTCGTATGTGCACGCCGGCAAAGACCTCTGCCTTCCCAATAAAGTGTTCCTCTCTTTCTCGCAAAAGACGGATCCTTACATTATACCGGCCTGTGAGATGGTCGCTTTCACTTGGTCCACGCACGTGGAGATGTTGCTGTGCGCACGTATTCGTGCCAATTGATCAAACATTGGAGAGAGAGAGAAACAAAGGAAAGGTGGGGCGGTTAACCAGAAAAAATAGAAAGGTCCGGTTTGCAACCCTGAACAGGGGAAAAATGGTGAAGGTTCGCAATAAGCCTGCTGGTGATAATAACTGACTATGAACTGACTATGGTGATAAGAACTGACTATGGCTATGGCTGTGTGACTATGGCTGGTCTAGGATTTCTCTCAATTTCAAGAAAGAATGGGTAAAATTAGTCAAGAAGAAACGGGCCAACCTAGACGCAGTAAGGACAAACGCAGACCAATTCAGGCTGGTGCTCGCAAACAAATATGCAGCTTTAGATCAGAAAGATGGAGACAACGTGCTAATGAACGAAACCGTAACTAGGCTGGTCTCAGAAGCAGCAGTTGAAGTGGGAGGTAAGGCACAACGGCAACCAGTAGGTAAGATCTCCCAAGTGACAAAGGACCTAATGAAGAAACGAGAAAGCATGAAAGTGGCAAACTCGAGAAATCAGCTAGAATTTGCTGACCTGTCAAAACTGATCAACAAGATGAAAGTAAGGGATATTCGAAATTATAACGTGGAAAAAATTGAGGAAGCAGTAAAATATGGACGCAGCATAAAATCAGTGAGAAGAAAACTTGGCATAGTACTAGGCAAGATGTATGCACTGAAAGATAAGCAGAGTAATATCATCAGCAATTTCGATGACATAGTAAAAGCAGCGGAACCTGACCTGTACCTATACTGACCTGTACAGTCCCCAAAGCAGTCAAGCTACTTTCATTCGAAGTAGTGATGAACAGGATACAGAGGCTCCTTCTGTAACTAGGAATTAAATTAAAAGGGCCTTGCAAGACATGACCAGGGGAAAAGCTGCTGGAGAAGATGGAATAACAGTCGAATTGATTAAACATGGAGGAGATATCATGCTTGAAAAGCTTGCGGCCCTTTATACGTAATGTCTCATGACTTCAAGCGTACCAGAAAGCTGGAAGAACGCCAACATTATACTCATCCATAAGAATGAAGACGTTAAATAATTGAAGAATTATAGACCCATTAGCTTGCTTTCAGTATGTTGTATAAAATATTCACCAAGATAATTTTGAATAAGATCAGGGCAACACTTGACTTCAGTCAACCAAGAGAACAGGCTTGCTTCAGGAAGGGATATTCTACGATGGATCATATCCATGTCATCAATCAGGTAATTGAGAAATCTGCGGAGTACAATCAACTTCTCTATATGACTTTCATAGATAATGAAAAGGCATTTGATTCAGTAGAGATACCAGCAGTTATAGAGGTATTGCGTAATCAAGGAGTACAGGAGGCATACGTGAATATCTTGGCGAACATCTACAAGGATTCCACAGCTACCTTGGTTCTCCACAAGAAAAGTAGAAAGTTACCTATCAAGAAAAATGTCAGGCAAGGAGACACAATCTCTCCAATGCTATTCACTGCATGCTTAGAAGAAGTATTCAATCTCTTAGACTGGGAAGGCTTAGGAGTGAGGATCAACGGTGAATATCTCAGCAACCTTCGATTTGCAGATGACATTGTCCTATTCAGCAACAATGGAGACGACTTACAACAAATGATTTAGGACCTTAATCGAGAAAGTGTAAGAATTGGGTTGAAGATGAATATGCAGAAGACAAAGATAATGTTCAATAGCCTGGCAAGGGAACACGAATTCAGGATCGCCAGTCAGCCTCTAGAGTCTGTAAAGGAGTACGTTTATCTAGGTCAATTACTCACAGGGGGCCCTGATCACGAGAAAGAAATTTACAGAAGAATAAAATTGGGTTGGAGTGCATACGGCAGGCATTGCCAAATCCTGACTGGGAGCTTACCACTGTCGCTGAAAAGAAAAGTGTACAATCATTGCATTCTACCGGTGCTAACATACGGGGCGGAAACTTGGAGGTTAACAAAGAAGCTCGAGAACAAGAACCGCACAAAGAGCAATGGAACGAAAAATCTTAGGAGTAACGCTAAGAGACCGGAAGAGAGCGGTGTGGATCAGAGTGCAAACTGGGATAGCCGATATTCTAGTTGAAATTAAGAGGAAAAAATGGAGCTGGGCAGGCCATGTAATGCGTAGGATGGATAATCGGTGGACCATTAGAGTTACAAAATGGATCCCAAGAGAAGGGAAGCGCTGACGAGGATGGCAGAAAACTAGGTGGGGTGATGAAGTTAGGAAATTTGCAGGTGAGAGTTGGAATCAGCTAGCGCAAGACAGGGGTAATTGGAGATCGCAGGGAGAGGCCTTCGTCCTGCAGTGGACATAAATATAGGATGATGATGATGATGATGATGATGATGATGATGATGATGATGATGATGATGATGATGATGATGATGATGGCTGTGTTGCTAGTTGTTTTTGGAACAATCTGTGGTGTAAATGGCAGAACCAGGTTTAAATTCAAATTATGAACCCCCGGACTTAAACGCACGGATACAATCTTTCCTTGTGGATGACGTCGAGTCGAGGTCACCACCACGAAGTCGTCCAGCATTTTTTCTTTAGGAAAATATCTTCAAAAACGCAAGTCTGCTTCTACGGGCATTTGCAGCCTGTTAATTGGCTAAGGGGAGACAAAAATAAAAAATTATTAATAAAAGAAGATCGCTGGCTAACTGCTTAATTGCTAGCGCCATCTGTGCCGCTTACTTGAACACCGTGATTGTTTGGACACTGTGGTTAGTTTTTAAAGAAAATGGTGCGCTCAATTGCACGAGAGGGGCCGAAGAAGAAGAAGTCGACTAGTGCGGACGCGTACAAATCGGCTCTCGTTTTTCAATGTTTTCGGGCCTTTTTCCGCAAGGAACCCTGGAAATATATACATTTTATGAACCGACAAGACGCAAGGAATCCGCTGATACCAGATTTTTATTGGTGGGTGCACTTTTCGCCATTTTCTGAGGTTTTGTTCTCCGACCACGCCAGTGAGAGCTAACCTGCTCTCGGCGCGGCGGCGCAGGTGGGCCTAGGCCTAGCCCCGCGCCCGCGTTTTCCCTCCCTTGTGCGCGAGTGATTGCCAAGCGTGTTCGCTAACAGAGAAGCCATGCCCGCAGTGGTAAGCGTGGAGGGAATGGACGTTACTCAAGAAGAACTCAACGGTTCGGGGTGGATTACTGCTCTCAGCACCCGGAGAAAGCAAGAGACGAAGAGGCCGTCATTACGGAACGGCCAACGTAGCACTGAGAGCGCACCGGCTGGCTGCCGCGCTGCCAAAGGACCGGAGAAGTGTCTGATGAAACAAGTCACGGCAGCCTCGCGACTTCCGAAGCTCCCCAAAGATCAAATCAAGATCATCGTGCGCCCCAAGGGAGGCCTCGACGTATCTAGAGCCGACGTAGTACTCCTCGCTCAAGCCCTAGCCATGGCGGCGGCCCTGAGTGAGCAGCAAGCGAAGGACGACACCGTGTGCCCGAACAAGGTACAGCACATTTTGGTAATTTCCACTCCGCATGACTGTAATGCGATAGCCTATGCAAAAATTTCTAAGATCCACACCAAGCACGGCGCCTACGAAGTCTCGGTGTATATTGCAGCCCCCGAAGGTACATGCAAGGGTGTTATAAGAAACATCGACCCCTCACATTACGAGGGAGAGCTCAATAGAATGATCCTAAACGAGAGAAACGCCACAGCACTTGAAGCAAGACGAATCAAGAACTCGCACGTGGTCGTGATTCTCTTCAAAGGCATGCGCGTGCCCAACAACGTGACATGTGGCATGGCCCTAGTGCCATGTTTTCTTTACAAGCGGCAAGTAGACGTTTGCTACGCGTGTGGTCACGTGGGCCATCGAGCCGATGTCTGCACCAGCAGCGTAGAAGAAAGAAGCAAATGTTGCGGTTGCGGAAAGACTAAATCCGAAAACGAAAGAGAGGAACACCATTGCACCCCCAAGTGCGAGGCGTGCGGAGGACCCCATGTCACAGGGGATCGAACGTGCAAGAAACGCTACCAGATCCCGTACATCGTACGACGTCGATGCCGAAGGCGCCGGAAAGCACAGCTAGACGTCACCGACGTCACCGACACAAGCGACAGCTCGGAGGCCACACCAGCTGCACGAAGCGGCTACATTCTCAGAACCCGCTCTGAATCCAGAAGGCATTCTCGTTCGAGAAGAAGATCCAAGCCAAGAAAAGGCTAGAGCTCCGACGCCTCCAGATCGAGATACCGGTCCCGCTCCCAGTCCGCCAAGCAGACCATGTGGGCCGACAAGCTCAAAGGCGTGACGCAGCCGTCTCGGAAAGGAAAGAAGAACACATCAAACAAAGGAACAAAAGTTGAGGCACAGCCAGAACATAGGGTCGATCCCCGTATCCAATCGCTCGAGGCACAAAACAGGCAGCTTAGACGCAAGCTCGCAGAATTTGAAGAAGCTTTAAATAGCATTATAGGACAAGTCACAAACCGCGACGAGGCTAGCACCAACAACCCTGGGCCGTTAACCGGGCAGCCAAAACGTAAGGCACCCAACCCAGATCCGTTAAGCGACACAGAGGAGGAGGACGAGATGACGGAAGATTGTGAGACCCCATCCACCGCCTTGGCTCACCCCGCCAAAAATGAGGGTAAATGGGGAAAGACCCTGAGTAGGATGATGGAAATTCTTTCCGCCATAGAGTCGAGGGCAGCGTTACTAGAAAGACCTAGGGCTCAGCCTAAAAGTAGGCAAGTAGTGCAAACAGAAGCGTCTTTAGCTACTCCAAACCCCGACGGAGGCGCTAAAGGATTCTAAAAAATCTACATTAAGCAAGATGGCGAATACAATTAGCAGCAACGTCAAAATTTTGCAGTGGAACTGCGCCAGTTTCCAGAGGCGCAAGGCTCCATTAGGTCAACTCATCAGATCGGTGGCGGATAAGCCACAAGTCACTTTATTACAATAAACACTCGGAGAGAAAGATATCTCTATGTCGGGATACCGCACTATCGCCTACAGAGGCGAAAAGGGAAGAGGTATAGCCATGCTATAGTTAAGAAGAGCGTCTCCTTCGTGGAGCACAACGTCCCGAAATACAAGGTCGGACTCGAAGCCCGGCTGGTCGAGATCGTGCCCAGTAAAACGAGCAACGCAAATGCCTTTATGCTTAACGTCTACAGTTCTCCGGCGGACAGGAAAAGAGATTTTAACACCTTATTCAGCACCGCAATCAGGATAGCCAGAAACGCGCCCCTTCTGATTGTGAGTGACTTCAACGCCCCAAACACAGAATGGGGATGCGGCTTTAACAGTAAGAAAGGCACAAACTTAGCCGGTAGTGCAGCCGATTCTAGCCTCACACTCATCACGTATCCTAGGTTTCCCATCAGAAGGGGTAACTCGGTTAGTCGCGACACCACACCCGACCTCGCGTTCCTCCGCGGTATCGAGGGTACGTGGAATAATCTCCAGGAGGACTTGGGTAGGGACCACTACATTCTCGAAATCGCGGTGCAGGTCAAACCCAAACCACCAGTCAGATACGAATACGTTGACTGGGATCTTTTCAGAAAAATTCGAGGCGAAACGGCCCCTTCAAGTGAATCTTTAAAAGAACTAATCGCAAACCTTAAACAGGCTGTCAAGAGCGCAACCAAGGAAATCACAACACAGCTCGAAGTCCCCAAAATGGACTCGCGGTTAGCGCACCCCCTGGAGGCTAAACACGCCCTCGCGGAGAGGTGGAAAACGCAGAAGCTAAATCGCCGACTTCGAGCTAAGCTGACGTCAGTCAACAAGGAAATAGAGTCGTACTCCAGGCAGCTGGCCCTACAGCAGTGAGACGAGACATGCAATGAAATGGACGGTCGCATGAGAAGAGGCAGTAAATGAAAACTTGCTTAAAAGCCTCCTAAACAATAAACAGTCCAAGAGCACTCTCAAACTTGCCGTCGATAGACTCATTCATAAGCAGATCGCCACGGGCCTCACGGAAGCAGAAACTATCAATATCCTGGCTCGCACCTATCTCCCCATTAAGGAAGGAGATTCGCAAGGCGGAAAAGTGGCAGCAGGATACACGGGGTTAGACAGGCCAGAGCTAGACGAACCGTTCACAGTATCAGAAATTAGACACATTCTCTTCAACCTAAACGGAAGGTCCGCCCCTGGACCAGACGGAGTTACCAACAAACTCCTCCGAAGTCTGGACGACAAGGCCATAGAAATCATAACGGCAGAGATAAACTAAGTATGAAGTTCGGGGCAGGTCCCGTTGGAATGGCGCAGCCAAGGTGGTGCTTATCCCCAAACCGGGGCAACCCCCGCATATGGATAACCTGCTTCTCATCTCTCTAACATCATGCATTTGCAAAGTGGCCGAACATGCTATACATAATCGAATCACAGAACACATAGAAAACAACAAACTCTTCAGACATAATTTAATTGGATTTAGAAGAGAACTTTCAACACAGGACACAATGCTCCTTCTAAAAAGATCCATATTCGACAACGCGTCGCGTGACGTTAAAGGCATCCTTGCACTCGGCCTCGCCAAAGCTTTCGACAAGGTGGCGCATGAGCACATCCTGAAAGAGATTTCCTCCCTTAATCTAGGGCGGAGATTCTTTAACTTAACTTTTCATTCCTGTCGAAAAGAAAGGCGCTCCTTCGATTGGGTACGATTTCGGGCGGTCCTTACGAACTGGGCAACTGCGGAACTCCTCATGGCTCGGTCCCATCCCCGTTACTCTTTAACATCGCCATGCATAAACTTTCTAACAGGCTAGCCGAACTCACAAAAGTGGGCCACGCAATTTATGCGGACGACATTACAATCTGGTCTCCGGGGGGGATCTCTGGCCGAACTAGAGCAATCCTTACAGGGGGCCATAGAGGTGACGGGGGAGTTCCTCGCAGACACAGGACTAAAGCTATCGCCGAGCAAATCCGAACTCTTACTCCACACTCAGGCCAGGCAAGGCGTTAGGAACCTTGAGCCTCTGGAAACACTGCCAGTCAAAATTACGACTAGAGAAGGACACCCCATTCCGAGGGTGAACTCTATCAAAATTTTAGGACTTTTAATCAACGCCAAAGGATGTAATACAGAAGCTCTAAAAAATCTCGGAGCACAGGCGCACAATATACTCAGGCTACTTGCCAGAGTTACAAGTGGAAAGGGGGGACTCAAGGAGGACAGCCTACTCAGGGTCTTTCAGGCCTTCTTCATAAGTAAAGTTACCTACACGGCGCCTTTCCTCAAATGGAGCAAAGCAGAAAGGAACAAACTCGACACGCTCATTAGGTCCGGTATCAAAAGACTACTCGGCATCCCACAATGTGCTAGCACGGAGAAACTATTGGAGCTTGGTGTTCACAATACTATCGACGAATTAATCGAGGCACATCTCACTGCACAGATCTCCAAGCTTCCGTTAACTAAGCCGGGCAACAAAATCCTTAATGAAGCAGGTATATTATCCATACAACCGCCGCTCGACAGATACCCCCTGTCCAAAGAAGCCAAGGAAGGTATAACGGTCGATCCCGTAC
Source organism: Dermacentor silvarum (assembly GCF_013339745.2). Lineage (NCBI taxonomy): Eukaryota > Metazoa > Arthropoda > Arachnida > Ixodida > Ixodidae > Dermacentor > Dermacentor silvarum. Next base: position 106,961,969 of record NC_051154.1, on the reverse strand, counting down.
CGAGAAGCATTCATCCGGTATATAACGAGGGCCGGAGAATCGTACGGGCTAAAGCCATCCATCAAAGAGTTAATCCGTACGGGGCAGATGCACTCTTCGTTGACGCGGCCAAATACGGCAGCGAAAACAGGTTTGCAATCTCGGTCGGAGACGCGCGCGTAACGCTGATTAGCGCTGCGTCCGTTCGCACTAAGCACGCAAACGAGGCGCAGGAAACCGCGATAGCCTTGGCCCTTAACGCTGCCAAAGGCCCAACGACTGTTTTCTCCGACTCGCGCATTGCCGTCAGGGCCTTCTTGTCAGCCCTAGTGTCTAAGCACACGGCTAGCCTAGTAAACAAATCTCTTCAAAATACTGCTGACAACGAGGCAGGAGGTCACCACATCGCTTGGTTCCCGGCCCATGTTAAAGGAGTAGTTAATCAAGCGGGTTGCAACCCCAACGAGCAGGCCCACTGCCTAGCGCGTAAATTCACGAACCGCGCCCGGGCTAACGGTTCAGCTCTCTCACAGGATTGCTCCCCTAAAGACCCTCGTACCACCTTTAACGAGATCACATCCCACTACAGACTGAGCAGGAGGAAATTCCCTCCCCCTCACCCAAAATTAAACAGGACTCAGTGTGTCACGTTCAGGCTCTTACAGACGAGATCGCACCTCACCCCCAGAGCGCTCAATCGGATAGATTCTAACTTCCCGCAATCGTGCTCCAAATGTGGGCACGACTTCTGCTCTTTCGATCATATGCTCTGGCTGTGCCCGTCCAACGCGGGCTCTGATCTTCACGACAAGTCCAAGTGGGCGCCCTACTGCAAAGCGCGGACTTTACGCATCAACGACAGGCCGTCCAGAGGGCCCGCGACGTCGCCGAGAGCCACCAGCTCCCGGTTCCGTCATGGGCAGAGCCATCAACTTGATTGGGGTGCCTTCGGCTCCCCCAATCTTTTTCCTCAGGACCTTTCTATAAAGTTCTTGTCAACTGTCAACTGTCAATTGCACGAGCATCTATTAATGGCCCGATTATCCCCGCTATGCAGACTTCGTCTATAGTCACCTCGGCTATAGGTTTAGGGACTGCAAAACTGTAAAGTGAAAAACGCGCGCGTCGCTCGTGTCAGAAACAAGTCCAAAAACAACGTTGTCTGCGCCATATCAGTGGACATGTTCTGGCTTATCGGGGCGAGCGTGTCGGCTAATTACGGAATGTAACACCGACTGATATGATAAGACTCGCAGATGCGTGGTCTACTTCGAAAAGTACTGCGCATTGTGCCTTTGCCGTGGCACGGACCGGCGCCACCAATATAGACAGAAAAGCGTTCTGTGGATGTGAACGTGGTTGTGGAGCAAGGCTTCCATATTGTCATCAAAATAGTGCTGAGTACTGTCCACATGGTTAAGTTCTGTATATGCTGCCATGAATTAAACAAGAAAAAAAGATGTGGCTGTCGCAAGGCATCCAACACACTACCGATGCAGCGAGACTGGACACGTACTAAGGTACGCTCGCTTGCGTTCACACGACCCGCCACGGCATAACTCAGTGGCTACAGCGTTGCTCTGCTGAGCCCGAGGCCACGGGTTCAATGCAGGCCGCGGCGGCCGCATTACAGTGGGGGCGTAATGCAAGGACGCTCGTGTACCGAGCATATGGTGCACGTTAAAAAGAAGAAGAACCAGGCGGACAAAATTAATTCGGAGTCCCCCACTGCGGCGTGCCTCGTAGCCAAGTCGTGGTTTTGGCACTATTGCGACTCGGGGTTGAGGAAGAGAGACGGACTCTTGGAGCAGACGAAGAGGAGATGAAAAGCTTTATACAATATGTACAGATATAGCAGGTAATAGCAGGTAATATCTGGTAATAACATACAAATAGCAGTAAGAGCGCACCAGACCGACGGGGCGGCTGGTGGCGACTCTCTCTTCACAAAAGGCCGGTTCTGCCTTACGAGTAAATTCCTTTTTGGATAGCACGTAAGACCCCATAATTTATTTAATTTCATTTGTGGGACAGAAGTGAAACACAGCCTTCTTTGAATTGAATTTTACTTTATATAAATATTGACGACGTTTGCAATTATTTGTTTGAACCCATAGCCAGAGACTAATTTCGGGTCCAACGGAGAATGCACATTTGGTAAGTATCGATCGGTTCACAAAACGTGAATACAAATCATTTCGGAGACATTAAAGAGCAGACGTACTATACATACAAACACCACAACTACAAATTGAAACCACAATAAATCTAATTAGCACCCTCAAATTGTTTGCATAAGTAGCGTTGCAAGTATTGGATGTAATTACGAGTGATTTTTCATTCAAATGGGAGTCCATTCCACACCTTCACCCTCTCTCTTGCGAACTCTTGCTCTCCTTCCTCGCCATCTTTGAGAAATTTCTTCAAGGTCCAAACAGGTATTTCGTCTGCTTCGAAGCTTCCATTTCTTTTCCATCCTGATATCAGAGTGGTCTTGCATGGAACGATGAGTAGACGGACAAACATGTCAATGATGCGGATGTCAACTGCAGTGCATGTCTGACACTGTTGACGAGGAAAATCGCGATGGCACTTTTCATAGCCTGGCTGCTGAAGTACTGCCGTGATGTGGGGTGGTTAGTCAAATTATGCTATGCAATGGAAACTTCTGGATTGCCTGCAGTGCATTACTGAAGCACTTCCTATGCTAAGACGCGAACAAGTGAGAAAAAAAAAATACTTCGCCGAGCGCTCTGCTGACGAGCAATCATTTTTCAAGTATTCGAAAAGTACCGAAACTCCGACATCCACAAAATGAACTCCGAAAACTCACAAATTTACTGATCAGCTTTACTTGAAATGATAAAATACCTAATGTCGTCATGATTCATTTTTGTTTAGAAATGTGTAAGTGCCTTTAACTGCTAAAAAAAAAAAAAACCTCAGTATGTGCCTTTAGTTGAAAAAGCTTATGCCAAAAAAAAAAAATGCAGTGCAATGGCATTGTCCTTGAATGGTCGTTTATCGGATGTTTGCAGTGCCAGAATGCTAATTATACAGCCACGTACTGAACCTTCCCTCGCATGGATGTTTATTTCTGATGTACCGACAACATACTCTGGATGTCCTGTACGAGGAAGAACTGCCCCGAATAGTTTCGGTGCACCTACGTGGCTTGCAGAAATTTTCAGCCTATGTGCTTGGCGCTCAGCGTTGAATATTAAAAAGCCTGACTTCGTGCGTAGTCACGTGCTCGATGCACAAGCAAAGCAAAGGAGACAGGGAGATCAACTTTATTTTACAAACGGTCTACATGATCAAACTTATGCATTAAAGGACGACTGAGGGGGGCGGCCACACACACCTGTGCCTTCAACGACACCTCTTTATAAACTAAGCTCGCCGACGTCGCACACTTTCATATCAGAACCATGTCTGTCTGCTTTCTGTGCGTACAGTGCAGCTACCTACAAAATTTCAGGCACGCAGAAATCAGGAAAAAGCCAGTAAACTTACTGGAGCCTATAGGACGCCGTACAGAACAGAGATATAGACGTTCCTGCCGAGAGCGGGGTGGGGGGCGTGCGATAAGCACATTGCACCTCTCAAATCCATGCTGTACACCTAGGCAGCAAGATTCTCTCTAATTTCTCTCTCTTTGTATGGCTTCCGCGTTTCAGCAACTTCTGTGAACAGCTGTGTATACACAATAGCCGGAATATGACACAATTTGCTGCGCCACTGTTATTGCTTCCGCGGCAGCTGACTTGCGATGCTGCTTGGCCATAACTGTGTTGGAATAAGTATTGTGGTCCGTTACGCGGAGCCATTCGCAATTGAACGCGGAAGTTTCGCTCCCATGAAATACCTATATGGATTAATTCGCGGCTCGTTATCTCCAGGGATGTGGTTGTTGTCAAGGTACTCTTATGACATTTACTTTTTTTTTACGATAATAAGCTGACGATGGGATCCGAGCTGCTATGGTACGCCAGCTGCTATAGTAGAGTTCTTTTTTAACGCCATAGCGTTAAGGGCCCGTGTCGCAGAAAATCCGGCGTCGGCGTCGGCTTCGGCGTTAAGCATTGGCGTCTGGCGTAAATAATCATGCCGAACTACATCATCCCGAGCCACCCCGACCACACAGGCCCTCCGCGTGGCGCAAGCCGTTAGTGAACAAAAATTGAATTTCCCACAGTAAAATCCGTCAGAAAAATCGTAAAGTACGACTTAACCACAACCTGCAGGTGTGATAGCGTCGGATTGTAATTTGAATATACGAGAAAGAAGCCTGATAAGCAGCCAGGGATCTTTGCATGCTATCGCGTTCCACTCTTAAAGGCGAAGCTTAAGCGTCCTCCAATTCTGATGGTGTTTCGCTGTACTTTGGTTCTAGGCAACATTGAGGGGAATGTTGAAAAGCGAGCCTTTTTTTTTTTCCGCTGGTGTATAAAGTAATACACGTGGTTAAAAAAAAGATTGGCGGTGCATGTAGATGATTAGTGATGTTAATGCGATTAACAACTTATTTTATGATAGGTGTGTAATTGGTGATGATATATTTTATATGTTATGATGATAACTATGAAGAGCGGCACATACCCACTGCTAGGAAGTGTGCTAGGAAGCTCGGCCACTTACAACGAGAACGCGCACGTGTCCTAGTTCCAAGTGAATTAAGTAAGCGTCAAAGAGGTTCGTTGTTAGAGTTACACATACCCAGTTACCCAAGTTGGCGTGATAGGAAAGTGGTTAGATCTGCATATAGACAGACACCGGAAAGTGTTTGAAGTACCATAAGAATGCTAATGACATTGATTAAAACGAGACTTCGTAAATTTATCAATACCGTGAAGAATTGTCGATTAATCCGATTAGCGTTCATTCAGCAAGCACACTCGTAGTATGTGCTGCTCTACTGACGGCACACTTAGAACAGCTGGATGCTTTGCAAATTTTGACCGCATAAACATACTCTGTAGAAGCCACCAAAGCGTGCTCCTAGAACTGTCCAGTTTCTTCTTCCCTTCCCCCTGCCCAGTGCATGCGCATGCAACGAAGAGGAAGGATTGCTGCTAGCTGCAAGAGGGACCTGGGCTTGCAAATGTTGCCGTTAATAGCTCTGCCCAAGCGCCATTTGTCATGTGTGTGTGTGTGTGTGTGTGTGTGTGTGTGTGTGTGTGTGCGTGCGTGTGTGCGTGCGTGCGTGCGTGCGTGCGTGCGTGCGTGCGTGCGTGCGTGCGTGCGTGCGTGCGTGCGTGTGTGTGTGTGTGTGTGTGTGTGTGTGTGTGTGTGTGTGTGTGTGTGTGTGTGTGTGTGTGTGTGTGTGTGTGTGTGTGTGTGTGTGTGTGTGTGTGTGTGTGTGTGTGTGTGTGTGTGTGTGTGTGTGTTTTATCACCGGTTTTTCTTTTGCGAAAAAGGGAGAGGAGAATCCTTTGGAAACCTTGCAACGTCCCTCGTTCACTTGTTACTGCCCTTTTGCGTTTGATATCTTCCTCTCTTTCAAATCTTGTTTATCTGCAGTCCTCTGATTCGTATACCACATGGCTGCGTCAATGTTTGTTGTACGAATCAGACTTCCGCTTAATTACATACTAGACGGGTAAACAGGTTTCTCTAGGGAGGCGCACACGAGAGATACGAAAGCTTCCCGTTCAGCACTCGTAATTATGGCTGTTGAAAATGAACTTTGTTAAATATATATAGCGCAGCCAGTCCAGCCATATCTTGAAGGCACTCGCTCTATTTCTGTCAAATCCACAATAGGGAGTGCCGCCGCAGCTTGTAAATATTATATGCAAATCCAACGCACATATTTGAGTACATGTGAAGCGAAACTTTAGTGAGGCGCTTAAATAAATGCTATATAACTAACGGCGATGGGTGTTTACTTTCATCCCATGCAACGAGTAATCTTATGCAATGGTTAGGTTTACGCACCTTAAAGGTCACAGCTTCTATATCCTTTGCGCCACATTGGCAAATACATGTAAATATATGTAAGGCTTCTTTACTTCTTGTGTTACGGCGGCCTTTACCCATTCTGGTGTGCTACGTATCCATTCTGGGAGATTATCCAAAAATTGACACACGATCAGTTGTACATGGCGAATGGCTAAATCATGGATAATGAAGTAAATAAAAGAAGCAGCTGAATATAATGCGCTATTTCATTAAGACGTCATCATGTTTTAGAGATGCTTATGAGCCGGCATAATGGTGTTCAAGTTTCATGTAGGATTTTTTTTTATTACACAGAACAGAGGTGCCGCTTACCGCATTATACTTTGGCTATCAGCGTACACGGCTTACATAAGCCCGTTTGCTGGTGTTTGCATACGGAGTACATGTAAGCTTCGTATATATTCTGCGAGGAAATGACGAACGCCAAGCCCCGGAGAAGAGGCAAAGAAAGCTTAGCTTTAAAAATGATTGTTTCGTCATCACTTTAATTTTATGTTAGAAATAAAATATATGTTGTTGCTACGACTTTGCCAGCGAAGGAACCGTCGACGCCGGCCAAGATAATTTAGGCTCGCATTGGAGCTCGCAGGATGAAACTTCGCATTGTGCAGAGCTGAACAAGCGCGAAAATAAAACGAATTAACATAATTGATAAACATAGCAGCAGGCGAAGTAGTGCACACGTATTGCGCATATCAGTAAAATTCGCAGTATAAACAAAACAACTGCAACAACAAACATGGATTGACAAATGACAATATGCAAGAAACAAGAAACAAGGAACTTCCTCTTCGTCCGTTTCCCCTGGTTTCTCTCGTCGGCAGGCGCCTCCGTGAGTCTGAATCTGCGAGAATGTGTATGTAAGCATCTAATAAAACATTCTCACTCTTGGAAGCTTTCGCTCTAGGTAGTGACTCAGCTACGGCTGCCATCGTTCACAGGAGACACAATTGCCATTACACGAGTCAATGAAAAATACTTCCTAAATGTATAAAATAGGAAGCATGGATTAGCATGGATTAAAGACTTCCTCTCATCTCGCGTTCAGTTCACCGCTGTTAATGGTTCTAACTCTTCAATGGCTCAAGTCACATCTGGTGTACCCCAGGGGAGCGTGCTTGGTCCCCTGCTCTTTCTAATATTTATTAATGATTTACCTAACTGTGTATCTTCCAAAATTAGACTGTTCGCTGACGACTGTGTTGTGTACAGAGCCATTAAAAGTGAAACTGACCACCAATATTTACAAACTGATCTCGATTCAATTAACACTTGGTGTTCATCGTGGCAAATGACTCTAAACCACTCTAAGACAAAGCTCGTCTCCTTTACAAGAAACTCTTGCCGCATCCCAACCAAATACACTATTAATGACGTAACAGTTGAGGCAGCTTCTACTTACAAATATTTAGGTGTTCACCTACTGTCTGACTTAACCTGGAACTATCACATTGATCTGATTCTAGCAGCTGCTAACCGTTCTCTTGGCTTATTAAAACAGACAGATTGGTCCCAGTGAGATACTTTAATTAGCTTGTATGTGGCGTGATGGGGTGTGCATGTATTGCTTATGTTTTCTGTGACTTGTAGTATGCGTATCATTTCATTTCTCATGATTTCCACTGGATCTAGTAACATGCTAGGTGTGCCGACAGGCAAACCTCTCCAGGATCCATTAAAAAGCCTCCCTCTCTCTCTCTCCTCCCATTATACAGTCGCGGGGTGCTATGCAGGATGCGCCGAGTTTGGCGAAACTCGGGATCTTCGCGAGCTCTGGCGACGCCCCAAGATGAAAGAACTAATGGTATCAAGACAAAGTTTGACTGTCAGCATGCCTCCAGTTTCATTGGTTTATCTAGATTCAATCTGGGTGGCTATCATTCCTTGGGCGTTGCCACATGGGCGGTCGACAAACTGGGGCTCACGTGATCATACCGTCGGTGCATGGTCGTGCCTTCTTTCAATTGTTTGTCGTTCCACCGAGAGCATTACAGGCACAAGCAAGTTATAAAATAAATGCATTTAGTACAATATTATTAGTCACTTTAACGTGGTTTATAAGCATTTTAACGTTCACGAGATGTACACTGAATATATATTAGACTAATTTGTAGTTTAATACGTTTAGCGTTACACCACGAGGGGACGCTCGCGCTACTCCTCTTTCCTCTGGATCGGTTTGGCGCGGCTAACTATGTGCCTGCGCTCGTATTTCCTAGCACTGATTGGCGTGCGCTTGGTTTTCACACTGGGCTTTCAACAGATCGCCCGTTGCTCGCGCTGAAGTAAGACTGCGAAACGAAGTGAGTGTCGGCTAGTGCAGAAGTGGTTTGCCGTGTAAGCACTCAGGAATGCCGGTAAGCACTCATACAATAAAGGGTCAGAAAACTACGCATTATTTTCGTTTACCTTGGGATGCACCTTCATACTGGCTAGCGCCGAGTGATGGCTTCTAACCGCAGAAAGAGTCGTCATACTGGGGAGCCCCGAGCAATCCGTGGCTTCTAACAAACGCTAGAAGGGGTCTTTGCAGCTCACGTGGCCGTTAATTGACTGCCGCCACATCCATGTCAGGTGGGACTCCAGGGCGAGGTGCCGCTTCACTTTTTGACAATTTTAAATTTTTGCGTCTGAACGCCCATGATGGGGTAGACAAAGTTGACGCTGCGGTTGACTGTCTGCCAATGCAGATTGAGGCTTGCCCCGTCAGCATCCACTAAATTTGAGACACAGTCGTATGCGGCCCATTCGTCACAGTGAATAATGGTCCCCGGTTGAACATTAGCTGCAATAATGGGGCCTGTCGTCGCCGCGTCTCGTCGGTCGACCTTGAAAAGTCGCAGCACCCCTGTGGTCGCGCAGAACATGCCGAAGGCCCTTGGTCCGCGATCATTAACAGCGCCGTAATTTTGGCGGCTCAGCAGAACGTTGTCGCCCGTCATCAGACGGCATTGATTGTACTTTCGCTTACCGCGAGGAAGGCACTCGTCAATTTGCACTGTCTTCCCGGGACCACCGAGTGGAGATCGCGTCAGCAGCTCGTCCCTCATGACCTCGCGGGCGTAGTTCCTTCAGTCAGTGATGACGTGCTCCGATAGAGGAAACACGTCGCCGGTCATCTCCTTCAATAGCCACACGTCTACGCTTTTGCTCACGCAGTGCATAAACCAAATCACTTGCCGCCTGGTGAGGTGGACATTCGGACTGCCGAGGCGGCCTGCGTTGGGGAAGCAACTTTCTTCGGCTCTCTGCCCGTGCAGTGCAGCGGTACCGTGTAACTGCGAAAAGTGCTTTCGGCACCTGTTGCACCAGATGGCAGCCCGGCGTCCATTCTGAGTCTTCCTGCACAATGTGACGACTTCGCCTTCACAGGTGGTTGGTCCGGTTTGAACACCAGGTCCTTGCAGGTGCCCCAGTACTCCGATGACGCTGCCGGACCTGGCGCTGGAGCGCGATGGACGCACAACGCTTGAAGCCGGAGAGAGCCAAAGCGATCGCACTATCTCTTCCTCCGCAGCCTAGTCACGCTAATCTCTAGGAAAGCATAGTTTACCCGCCACGCTGTCTCCAAAAGATGAGGGCCTTTGCCTATAACTCGTCACACAGCCAGCGCACTGACATTTTGGAAAGGCGAAAATGACGCTGAAACTCTACGTCGGTCATGTAGGGGAACGGGTCCAGACGGTCATATTGACGATTGCTGCCGCTGGATGCGATGACACAGGCTGCTGCTGCCGCCGCCATGTTGCCGAGTTCAACTAGAAGGGGGTTTCACGATGTACGAAATTGGCACGAGTTCACCTGTCAATCAAAACCATAGGTCACGCCCCGCGCGAGGCATGTAACTCTTGTGCGCGCACCCACCCCGGTTGGGCCGCGCCCAACTTATTTTTCGGCAACAGCGACGCGGTGCTGAGCTGAGAAGCCATCAACAATCTTGACCGCCGAAATAAAACACGCACAACGTACTGTCATCGGTGATGTACAGTCTGTTTCACACTTAGGGGAAATCTCGGAGCGCATTGCCTCGCGATGCAATGCGCTCCGAGATTTCCCCTAAGTGTGAAACAGACTGCACTGAGCACCACTATCGAAAACAAAGCCTCGACTTTCGTTGCCTTATGCATTTATCTTCTTGGGCTGTGATGGCCCCACAACACAGTCCATTGCCTGCATTGTGGCGACGTAGCGCACAGCAATTATCGGCACGTCACTGTAGCTGCTTGCAAGGTGTCGATGCGCCGTGGTGGACGACTGTGCTGAGGATGCGTAGTGTTTTCCAACGATAACGTATCGCAGCTGTCGGTTGAGATGGCTGCTCTGTCATTGGTGATGTCGGTGATGTATCAGAGCCGCAGTGTCGCAAACACGGTCAGCGTCGAGAATCGCTCACTTTTCCATACCCAGTGCGATGGCATTTCTTCATCACAAGCACTGCGCACTAAACAGTTGCAGCACCTTCCTCCGTTCGGAGTCTAATTTCATAACAGCACATAAGAGCCCTCACCCGCCAAAATGTGATTGCTGCGCTGTCGTTACGATATCCATCTGCGATCGCTGTTAGCTCAGCGGCAGAGGCAATCGGCAAGCACATTGAAGTGCACAATTAACACACTCAAATACTGCGTGCATTGCGCACGGAGGCACCTTCACTGGGCAAGCGATGACAAGTGATTAATAGTCGTGACCTGACCCCGGTCGCATGGGATACACGGTCAGGATCCTCATGTCCGCGTCGCAGATCTGCGGAAAATGTGAATGGATGAATTCTGCGTTGACAAGTGCAACACAACTGTCAAAAGAATGAGCAGCACTAGAGAACATGACGTATACGTACTTACGAACATGCAGTTTTCGACGTAGTAGCCCTTGCTAGACATGAACGCAGTATTGCGCTCACCCTTGGGTGCGATAGTGGCAATGAGGCCACCGTCCGTGCATCCGATCACGCCGGGAATAGCGCTGCGCCGAAGGAAACCCTCCTTCACGGCTGCCTTTTCTTCGGACGTCTTCGGAAAATGGTCACACTTGTTGCGGACCCCTGCGTTTACGACAGCCTCGGCCACGCGTCGCACGCACTCGCTCCCGGTCGACTGCGACACCCGCCGGATCGTCTCCTCGCTCCCTACGGACGCTTGCTCCCGATGGCAAAAAAGCGCATCGCGCACAACACCTTCCGCTCCACCGACAGTCCCGTCGCTCGCTCCGCTTCTAGTTCCTCGCACAACAACCGCACCGTTTCCTTCGAGAGAGGAAAATGCCGTCGAAAATGGTCATCCGGCATGTCAAACGCGTCGTGTGGCTCTCCGTGTCCGCGTCGGCGACGGCGAAGAGTCACCGCCGGGGGCAGCCATTTTTTATGCGTTCTGAAACGACCCTACCTCCGGCGGTGCTAAACAACTATGACTTTTGCTGCGCATAATGAGTACGTCAACGTCATTTTGACGTAGCGGGTTTCCGCAGGCTCCTGACGTCGCGTGATTGACAGACAACATGGGCGCGGCCCGGTCATTTTCGACCAATCGCAGCCGGGTGATGACGTCAAAAGTCATCGGCGAAAGTAATAGAATTGCTACAAAATAGCACCCATCATTGGCTTCCTGCCCCTAGGGACCTAGAGGCTCCACGATTGCCATGACAACACGTGTTAAGCGGAAGTCTCTGCTGTAGCTACTAGCGCACGTGGAGATGGCCAGTGCTGTCTCCGAAGAGGAGACAAGATTAAAGGGGCATGAATGAGACAGGTGGACTTGGCATTTATACATAAACTGAAGTTCGATACGTTACATGAAAAATCAAGTCGATGCAAAAGTGAAGTTTCGTTATTCTAATGAGTATAATAGCATTTCCTAAAGCTTGTCAGGCTAGCAAATGCCCCGAAGATAAGAAAACAATCTGAGTTGCCTAACAAGTCTGACGTTGCCTATATGAATAAAGCATTGGAGCTGATGTGCTTATCAGCGTCATTGGTGTCTGACTAGTTTTGTCCATTTGGCTGTCATAAAATGCTAATTTCATTTCTATAGGCAGGGCATTCTAATAGGATATGCAAAACCGTCTCTATAGGACCACAGTTGTCATAGTAGGGATTGGTAGATTGTCCAAGTCAACACAAATAACTGTTTGTAAATGCAAAGTTCAAGCGAAGACAATGATACAGGGTTTCTTGCTGCCGTGGAAGTTTGCGCAGAAGTTTCGATTTCAAAACCGGATCTAACGAATGCCGGAAGGCATTTGGTTACCAGAGAGCAGAGAGGTTACCTAGTCTATCCAGTTCTACCTCCACGTTGGCAGAGGGAACACACACACACACACACACACACACGCGCGCGCGCGCGCGCGCGCGCGCAATCCCAAATATGCATTTAAAAAGGTCATCGACCTGGTACATTATTTGCACATTAATCATAGTCATTTCGGCTGCAGCATATTTGACATGGCTTCCTCTTTTGCGCCAGGAGCTCTTATCTAGGGCGAAATTGCAGTATCCACTCATCACTGTTTAGTTTTGCTTTCATAGCAGATATGCTATTGCGTGTTAGTTGCTGCGCCTTTGTCCCGACATGTTGCATGCTCGAGATAAGATGCACAACAATCGCTCGAGTCATTTCCTGCGGTTGGTCTGACAGAACTGCAAATTGATGAGCGCTACGTGCGTAGCAGGAACATTCCGCATTGGTTACCGAGAACTTCCATCGCACGTAGGCTGTTTCGTTCAGTGAGCAGTTCGACGCTGAGCTGCCCGAGATGGTGCGTCGCTGTCTGCTCCTGTGGATCTTTGGGCTAATCTGCTATGTCCACGCCGTTGTTGGTAAAGTAGCATGAATTCACTATCCTTGTTCATTACAATTTTCGAGCGGCCACATGCACAACACACACGCTTGCGCATATATAATGGTAATGGATAGGCTGTTTTTTAGATACCAGCTTAAGTATCGACATAACATCTTCTTCAGTTTATTTCTCCGTGCTGGCAGAAGGCGCGGGAAAAAGGCTACGACCAGTATGCATTTGAAGACGCAAGTATACGACGCCTGGTGATTGACGCTGATATTGCGCCTAAGGCGCTAAATTGTGTAAGATGTGTTGCAGATGGTTGCCGAAAATGGGCGGCAGGAAGGCGGTCGTCACCGAATTAGCTGCGCCTAGAAATGCGAGGTAGTACTCTAACGGTGTCGCGCTATATGTTCACTTTTTGATTTACTGGTTTGTTTTCATTCACCGAAACAATCTGTAGGTGGTCTGCACAGTACGTTTTTCAACAACGGCGGTCAGGTTACGAGATATATGGGAGGACAAAGAAGGCGCAAAGAGCATTGGTACGTTCTGACGAGCCACACAGCAATGGACACATGCGAGCGCTTACTCGCCACCATGTTTACAGGGAGGCGAACACGTACAAAAGCACATAGCACACAAAACACAAATAAGTCCCATTAACAATATGAGGCACATGTGCGGTAGAACTGTGTGTAAAACGCATCCAACCGCATGCGTCTTATTTGTATGTGTTTGCTTCTGTAAAAACAATTGCGAGCCAATTGCTCATGTGTGTTCGTAATGCTTTTTGTTGGCAAGTGCCGATTCCTATTGTCTGGCCGCCTTCGATAACACTATGTTGGACAATACGATTGGCCTGCATTTGCTCCTATATACGACCAGTTTTAGCGTATTACGCTTTTCTGTGTGTGCGAATACGGCGACCAGAAGCGCTTGTACCTCCATGTCTTTTTTTTTTTTTTTTTTTTTGTGTGTGTGTTCCGTGTTTTGACGCTACACGATTTTACCGTGGTTTCGCTGCGGGTTCGTGTTAGTGCTCTGATCGTTCTCAGTGAATGTCCGCCAACTGTCCCAGTTTCTTTTCTTATACAGTTTTTGTAGTTGCTCTGGTATCGTACTTTTGGAAACCTCATTATGCTACGTGTTTGTTGAAGCTTCTTAATTTGAGCCGACCTTCTGGAGGCGAAGCGTATACTGGTGCGGGCACGAGTGAGAACCGAGCTTGCACTCATGCCCGCACCGCGGCAGAGTGCACCTATGATGCGGCTAAAAATTGACTTTCGAAGGTGAGAAAGCTGGCGTGTTTTGTGGTATTCTGTTCTTGGAGAAAGTATATGTCTTCCCAGCCCTAATAAATGTCAACCTTAAACCGAAAGGATCGGCTGTTGTTTCTTCTCGCATTTTCAAAGTCAAGTGACTAAAGTTAGTTAGCAGCTTTGCAGACCAAGACGAAGGACAAGACGTGTCTTGTGTTCATTTTACCGAACTGCCGCTTGTCTATATAGTAATCGCGAAAATATTTACTAAACAGTTTGGCCCGTATTTACGAAAAGCTCTTACGCTAAAATTGATCCTAAGAGCAAATGCCAGCCAACCGTGATGATGGACTTTTTATTAACGTAAGCGTTCGATGAGTGCAAAACGAGCGCTTACGTGTAAAACAACTTTGTGAATACGGCACATAAGGCCGAATTCACAAAGATTCTCGTTCGTCGCCTGTATTTTCGTTCGTCATTGGCGCGTTAGCCGCGTCGCACAGCAACAATTATAAAAAGTGAGCGCTGACGAAGAAGAGAGAGAGAGAGAAACGAGAAGGGAAAGGTAGGCAGCTTAACCAATTAAGGACGTGCCCGGTTGGCTACCCTACGCTTGGGGAGAGGGAAGGGTGAAGAATAGATAAGGAGCAAGAATATAAAAATAATAAAGAGTCAGTCATTCACAGAGTCAGTCGCAGAGGAAGGTCCACTGTCACAAGCGCTCATACAGCCCAGTCTCCTTCAATAAGTGAAGAAGAGCTTTTGTGGCCTTTCGCATGCAAGAATGCGTAGACCATGATCCCAGAATTTTTTCCTCTGAGAGCACTCTGCTATCTAACATGCTGAGTTGAGCTTGTAGAATCCGTCTTTGAGCGTCAAAAGCTGGGCAATGACCCAGAAGGTGCTCTAGCGTCTCATCGCACCCGCACGAATTGCATCCCGCACTGTTAGCCATTCCTATTAGGAATGAATAGGAATTTGTAAATGCGACGCCCAACCACACGCGACACAGTAAAGTTGCTTCGCTACGGGAGTGTCCAGGTGGCAGGCAAAGTCGCAATTTAGGGTCGAGAGAATGCAAGCGTGAGTTGCTGAAATCTGGTGAATTCCATCTTAGAAGTGTGAGGTGGCTAGCAAGTGATTGAAGTTGCCGCGCAGCGTCCTTTCTTGAGAGTGGTATAGGCACTCGCTGATGTTTTTGATGAGCCGAACGAGCAGCTTCATCGGCGCTGTCGTTGCCGACAATCCCGAGTGGCTCGGCAACCACTGAAATACAATGTCGTGTCCTTTCTCGATCACGTGGTGATGAGCTTGCTTTATTTCGTACACTAGCTGTTCGTGTATCCCATGACGTAGGGCAAACTGCAGAGGTTGTAATGCTGCTTTCGAATCGCAGAAAATGGCCCAACGATTTGGTGGTTGCTGGAGCACGTAATGAATTGCACCTTGAAGAGCCGCAAGTTCTGCTGCTGTCGACGTGGGGTTGTGAGAGTATTTAAATTGCAAAGAGACGGCATCCGATGGAACAACCACTGCTCCGGTAGAGCTGTTGGAATTGGTGGAACCGTCCGTGTAAATATGTATTCGGTCAAGATAAGACTCGTGTAGGAAAAGCAGGGACAACTGCTTCAGGGCTAAGGGTGACAGGTCTGATTTCTTAGCAATCCCAGGAGCTGAGAGGCACACGTGAATTTGCCGGAGACACCACAATGCCGATGTTGGGCGTTTTGCAGGCTTGATCCCCGTCTTTCATTCCCCTTCATCCCGCTCCCATGTGTAGGGTAGCAAACCGGTTGGGCTGAACTGGTTAACCTCCCTGCCTTTCCTTCACCACTCTTTCCTTCCTTGCAGGCTTGAAGCCAGAAGGTATCGACTCGTGTAGTCTCCTCACAATACTACAGTATGTAGCCTGTGGTCGTCGCGCTGGCAAACCGGCTAAATGGTGGGATGGTAGTCGTGAAAGGAGTCGAATGTGCGCTCTTAGCGTCTCAGCGACAATATGGGTCGTGATCGGGTGCTCCTGTGCAATGACAATCGTCGCAGCTGTCGAAGAACATCTCGGGAGGCCAAGACACGTCTGAAGTGCTTGGGCTTGTACGCTCTGTAGTGCAAGGAGATTAGTCTTGCATGTGTTCGACAAGACTGGAAGACTGTAGCGAAGAAATCCGAGAAATAGTGCCGTTTATTAGAGCACTGGACGCGCTCGGGCTAACCCGAAAGCCTGGGCCCGGCCCGGGCCGGGCCGGGTAGAGCAGTTTTTTTACGAGCTCAGGCCGGGTTCGGGCACGGCATGTGCTTTTTGACCCGGGCCCGGGCTGGGCTTGGGTATTTTGACGCAGGCCCGGGCCGAGCTCGGACTTTCTGGTGGTGTGCATGTAACGTGCACTGAATTATCCTCGCGCGTCTCGACTCTAAAAACCTGTTGCCCCGACGCAGCTGGAAGCTAGCAGTGCTACTCCTGTGCACTTCCCTTTTCTTCTTCCGTCGTATTTTGCGCTGTTTGAACAGAATGTGAAAGTCCAGAAAGACCGAAGTCGCCTCAAACCAAAGGGTGCCATTGTATTCCTTACCTAAATCAAAGTAATTAAAGCTTTCAGCGCGGTGCAAGCGCGTTCGCGACTTGCTGATTCTTCAAAGGCGAATTGGTAGAACGATGACTGGTAAGATAAGATAATTCGTCACGCGGCTGAAATATGGCACTGCGTCCATCCATGATTACACGCATGTTCTCAACCGGCCGCCTAGCAGCAGCGCATTACGCTGCACCATGGAGGAACTAGAAGCTTTCTTTCTCCATTTACTCCATCCATGCGCTGCGCTCATGACCGGTCGTGGCTGCACTTCGGCTATAGTGCACTAGAATACGGTTGAGTGGGACGAGCGGATGGGGGCGGCGCATGCTTTGCAGTGAGGCGCCCGACGTGGAAAAATACTGTGGCGGCGCTGCGATAGAAGTGGATCTCAAACCCCTCAATAAAGAAAAGTAGCGCCATGTTTTGAAGATCGCAGATTTCCTCCTCTCCTGACCGTTCTCTCGGCGCTCGGCCCTCCGATTGGCCGAATGCTGTCACGTGCTCTCGCGCGCATTTTTTTCTTGCTTGTTTTTTGCACCGGCCGCCATCGCGGTGCCAGACCATTGCGAGCGGTGTATGGAGGAGCCACGCATCGCGTCTCCTTTGCGCTTTTAAGGCGTAGTGTTCGCGATGCCGTGTTGCTCGGCATTCGGGTGCAGAACACGCGAAACAGACGGCAAGCGACTCTTCCGGATTCCATCTGCGAAGCGAGACGCGGCGCAGAAGAAGGTCTGGCTTCAAAGAATCAGCCGGGTTGATTTCAACCCAACACAATGGTCCCGGCTGTGTCAGATAAGCGAGCGATTCTTAAATGATCCCTAATCTCACATGCTGCCACTTGCTGTGTGAGGCTTCGTTAGTTTTTCTACCTCCTAAGTGCCGCATTGTTCGCGCTGCATGTTCGCGCTGCATTTGCAACTTTCGTGGCCGGATTTCATCATGTCTTCGAACGCACGTGGTTTTTTTGACTCGGTTATACAATCCATGACGTTGTGTTTGTGGGGCCTGTGTGGCAATATGATCCGCAAAAGCAGCCTCGCATACATCTGTTAGATGACCGCGGCCGCGCTACTCAAATCCACAAAAAAAAAAGGAATGTGTGGAGTAGTGTAAGGCTTCCTGCAAGCGAGCGAAGCCACTAGCCTCATTATCGACGGACCGGTTCCGTCGAATGATCGGTAGCTTACTAGTCAGTGAAACCTGTAAGACAACTGCATATATACAACTGGTGGATCATTCACTCCCGCAGCGTAGTCATTGTTAGAGACCCGCTTTGCACGTTAGCCGCTGGCCAACGAGGGACTGGAGCTACTGAAACGCGGAGATGACGGCGCTAGGTCAACCAACGCCGAGGTCGCGCGTGGCATGGCTCAGTTAAAGCCCGACTTTGAGGCTTTAGGCTCACTGTATCACCGCTAATAGTACAGCCATCTAAGCGCAACGGCATTTATGCGTCCTCTCGTTGTTTCGGTAGCCAGCCATAATATAACGCGAAAAATTTCGATCAAAATACGAGTTCAAGAGCGCGAGCGACACGTAGCCACTGCGTTTCATTCGGAGAGCGTCTGCTAGTTCAGCACCGCGTAGGGGGAACCACGGTCGACAGAAGAGAGAGTGAACGTTGGCGCAGGAGGAGGAGAGAGGAGATGGCGCTACTTTTCTTATTGAGGGGTTTTAAGTGGATCGGGCCGCATCAAGGTCGCGCGCCGTTGGAAACTGCTGTCGATACTGCTCGGCAGGGTCATTCGAGCTACTTCGCGCGCTGGTATTTGCATTCATACCGCTCAAATGGTGTTCATAATGGCATATGGCATGTTATTTGTGCCTTAAGAATAAATTCCTTTCATTCCCTTCTTTATTTTATTCTTTTTTAATGGCGCTCGGCGATCTTTTTCGGTCTCAGGCCGGATTCGGGCCGGGCTCGGGCCTAAGGTAAAGGGGTGGTGGGCCGGGCCGGGCGGGTAACGCAGATTATTTTCGGGCCCGGGCCGGGCCCGGGTCTTGCCATAAAACGTTTGGGCGGGTTTGAGCGGGCAGCCCAACGTAAAAACGGGCCCGGCGGGCCCGGGCTGGAAAAAATTGGCCCGTGCAGTGCTCTACCGTGTATAGCTGTAACATGGAGCGTACGGATGGTCCCCACGATTTTCCAGCAATTAACTTATTCTCAATACAAATGAGTTTTTTCTTCATGTAGGAGACATGGGGACTCCAGGTGAGGTCTCGATCCACAATAACTCCTAAAAAATTGTGAGTTTTCTTATATGCAATTGAGTGGCCCTCGATGCACACCGGGTACGATGCACACTGATGCAGAGTCATTGTCATTTTTGCTGAATCATGGTCATGACTATGGCTTCTACCACCATCCATTCTTTAGTGTTTCCTTCACTTAGTACCCACGTCCAAACCCATTTCAGTGGTTTTTGAGTGTTAATAATTTTTTGCTGAGTCATTGTCATTTTTGCTGAGTTATTCTCATGACTATAACTTCAAGCATCATCCTTTAGTGTTTCCTTCACTTAGTACCCACGTCAGAACCCATTTCTGTGGTTCTTGAGTGTTAACATTTTTTCGCTGGGTCATTGTCATTTTAGGCGACTGTTTCATGACCTACATGACACACATGTCATGATAATCATGTCATGACCTATCATTTACGTTCGTCATACACTCTTGTCATACTATGCCAATTTTGGTAAATACCACGTTAACGAAATCACCATGAGATCACCAAGACATAAGCGGCTAGATAGATAGATAGATAGATAGATAGATAGATAGATAGATAGATAGATAGATAGATAGATAGATAGATAGATAGATAGATAGATAGATAGATAGATAGATAGATAGATAGATAGATAGATAGATAGATAGATAGATAGATAGATAGATAGATACTGTCAAAGTGGCAAATGTTCGCCAAGAAATGCTTCGCATTTAAAGCTTCTGCTTGCTCTGCAAGGTCCACCATTAGGGGCTGAGGGACGCGTTCTTCACTGAAATCTGCAGCGCGTCTCTCGTCGCAGTGCGCACTTTTGCCTTGCAGGCTCATGCAAGCTTCGCTTTCACCGATTCCCACGGTGCGTGGGACCTGCATAATTTTTCATATGCCAAATGCCTCAAATCTAGACATTCAGAGTGATACATACCAACACAGCACTGCCTCGCACATATTTCTGTCACATTACATCATTCCGGAACATGTAAACAATACAGCAACAGCTCTGTCCACTGTTTTGCTCAGACATTTCAGCGTGGCTTAACGGGGTCCGGCAATCGGGGTTATATTTCGTTAGGCTTACCTCAACTGAAGCCATGCAACGCAAAATCTATTTTAGTTAGGCCAAAATAAAAACGCAAGAAGAAATGCCAAATTAGACTTATGAAAACAGACACATTTAAAAATACATAGCAAAGGGGCAAAAGCGTGTGCAAGAGGGCACTAATAGATGCAAGTGAACTAAATTACGACTGGTCAGAGAGAGGAAAAGATATTTCCTATGAAAGCATCTTTCCTATAGACGTTTTTTTTTTATATATACAGTTTCATTATTGAAGGAGAAACCAGACGATGAGTGTACACGTATACTGCTGTGTCCTGGACAGTGCCACTATTTTGAAGTTACAGTCTCCGCAACGTAATGTTCTGGCTATATTAAACAAATATGAACGCATAGCTTATAGTACTCTGGAGG
Organism: Dermacentor silvarum; assembly: GCF_013339745.2. NCBI lineage: Eukaryota > Metazoa > Arthropoda > Arachnida > Ixodida > Ixodidae > Dermacentor > Dermacentor silvarum. The sequence goes on along the minus strand of NC_051154.1, from coordinate 106,941,719 downwards.
AATGAAAAAAGAACTACTTTGTATATAGTTCAATTAATTCCTACTTTCTTTCTTTTTTTTCTTGTTGCTTTCATGTCACAAATTTAGGTATGTTACTATTTGTTATTATTATGCCATGACAGGTTAAAATGCTTTATACTCATGTTGTTACTAATATTATTTCTAGCTAGGATGAAAATGCTATTCTTTGTATAGTTATAACAGTTGTGTTCAATAGCTTTTTCGACTCCTGTGTTGTTCGCGCTCTTTGTATTTTGGTGTTTATAAAAATTGTGCAGTATGTTCTGCTTGAAGATTACAATTATTATTTATTGTATTATCATTACCATTGCAAAATCTGCGACGTACTTTCTGATTGTTACGTGTTCAGTGTATAAGGAATGATTAACGTTCATGTCCGTCTGTATGCAACGCCCTAGTTTGTGCGTATACGGGTGTAGTGAAGCTGTTTCAGCCTTTAGGACCACACTCCTTTCCAGGGTGTTTTGAGGAACAATAAACCTGACCTGAATTAAATTGATTGGATCATGTCGCTATTTCAAACCGTTTCAAGGCAGCATCACAGTGTAAGGCATCGTTGATGTGTACAGACAGAAAAGCTTCTAGGCAGGTACTACAACAATAACATGAGCATAGCATTTATGTCTAAGCCAGGACCGTAGGTACATTTTCTTCCAGTATCTGCTCTTGATGAGCAGCACAATAGTAAAACGCAAAACTTAGGTGCCACACGTGCAGCAGTACAACATGAAATACAGAAGACATACGCCATGACCTTCGACGAAAACCACACACAGCCTCAACACGGCAAAGGTGGTTAACACGCACTTAACATAGGTGCACCTGCAGTTCACTGCGCTGACAACATTGAGCAGCATGACATAAGGTTATAAGCTTAGTTGATATACTCAGTGGCAAACCAGAGTGAGAACGTGATGCGCTTAATCGACTGCGTAGCAGTCCATTATGTTCGCAGATCCACCCGCCGCGATGGCTTAGTGGCTATGGTGTTGCGCTGCTAAGCACGAGGTTGCGGGATCAAATCCCGACCGCGGCGGCCGCATTTCGATGGGGGATAAATGCAAGAACGCCCATGTCTCGTGCATTGGGGCACGGTAAAGAACCCCAGGTGGTTAAAATTACGGTGTGCTTCATAATCAGATTGTGGTTTTGGCACGTAAAACCCCAGAATTTAAATCTTCGCACAGCACATCATGCCAGGCAGGGCCGGGATAATGTAACGATTTTATTTCAATGCTAATCCTTTTCTCGCATTTCGCCAGTGGCCCGAGTGGCGCCCCGCCCGCGTTATCAGCACGATCGGCTGCGTGAACGGTGGATGATAAAACAAAGGAATATGATATAGAAAGAAATCCTTACATTACAACGGCCCAATAGTCGTCAAGTGGCACAGTTATTTTGTTGGCCGATGCAGAAGGAGCAGAACTTAGGCTGCATATACCGAACATCATTGCTACGTTAACATATCACAGACGCAAATCCATAGATGTTACGAAGAAATATCTATGCCGATACAATGCTTGCACGCTATCAGCCGCTTTCTCTACGAGCAAAAGGGTGCCTCAACACAACAACCGCAACACGGGCCAGTTTGTAGAAGCTTCTGCAACGAAACACCGTCGTATTCGGACCAGCAAGACACACGTGTGCACACACAACTGCAGTTTTAAACCTCGCAAATCACATAAGACTGACATAATTGCTAGAATATTGTACAAGTAAGTTGGGACAAACGCTTCTACTATATGCCGAAAATTACGGGCATCTAGGTACAGACGCTTGCAATTGAGCGGACTCAGCCACGCCAGCTCGGCTCGGCGGCAAAAACGTTTTTCGAGGGCTTGTGAGTAGTCGTCCTTAGTGTTGCTATTTTGTGTTTTGGTCGTTAACTCGGGCAACTCAAACACCATGGACCTATAAACAAGAAGGGAAAAAAAAAAAAACGTGGTCAGCTTGCACTAGGGGTGCAAGGCTGGAGTAAAGAGCGGAGCTGGTGATCGACCTAGCTTCTTCCAGGTTTTACTAGGCTTGGCTAAGTTTTGCCAGGAAATGCTAAGTGCTGCTAGGCACGGTATTCCGAATCGGCTCGCCGCCGATGCGCAGATTCTCGCTTGGCCGCGCGACGTGGTTCAAGATGAGTGGCTTCTTCTTCAGGTGTCCGAATCTTCTTTCGTCGTCCCATGTCGCGGCTACATGTACTGGCCACAGAGTCAACGAGAGTTCTGCCGCCGTCGCGGCGGCAGTTGAGTCGTTCAGTCGAGGAAGCGATGCAGACATGTTGGAGTACACGAACCCGTTCGTCGTGTTGAACTGTGGCAATTTCTCTCTGAGCAGAGTCTCGCGGCAAGTCCTATACACATACGCATTTCCTCGCGGTCGGTACCTTCGGGAAACGCTTCGCGCAGCACTTGGAGACCGAGACTACGCTTCTCAGAGTTCAGTGTAGAGAGGTTCACGTCAAACCAAAGCCGGTCACAGACGCGGCACGAATGTCCAGACTCTATGTTGAGGAATTCCCGCTCGAAACGGCCTTACGAGCTTGGCGTCGTGATGCCTCGACTTCTCTGTAGTCTGGGATTTCGCGCATGTTCCGCATACTGATCCGCCTTCGTTTCATTTCTCGATCGGCGTATTCGGGATCTTCGACTATGCGCTGTCGCTTGGCTAAGGCTTCCTCGGCTCTCTGTGCAGGATCAGCTCGACGCCGGCGATTGTATTCTTGTTTGGCTAAGTGGCGTGATTCCCGGAAAGCGGCCCTCTTCCTCGGGAGTGCGGTTCTTCGTCGATCTCCCCATGGCTGCTACTGCTGCACGCACACTAGCAACCCCGCCTTCACACCTGCTGCATGGAACGTTTATGGCAAGCGGAGCGGACGCGCTGCGCGCAGTGTCTAGGCGCGGAGTCTTGCGAAGCTATCGCACAGCTGGTATGTGGTTGCTAGGCAACGCAGCGACGTCATAGCTCGGTGAGGTTTTGCGGCTCGCGGCACAACTTCCGGCCGGCTTAAACAGCTCCGCTGTTAAAATGCATTTTTAGCCGGACGGCGAAGCGAGGTTTAGCGTTGCGATAAAGGCGCCTCAGAGAACTGGCGTGATGAGGAGCACCGCCTACGGTGTTGCTGACGTCGACACCTTGATGGCGCACGAGATGAGACGGAAGGAAAACCATGGGCGTTGGTCAGCGTCTAAAGGAAAGGATTTGATAGATTTACCATGACGTTTACTCTCTGTTCCGCTCAAACCGGTGTATGCAGCCCGGTGTGGTTTTCACACAGCTGGTGCGCAAATGTGTGTGCGCACAGCGCCCATTCCAGCAACGGAACGCTGCCCTGGCTCCGGCATAGCCAGGTGAGCGCGGCGTAACGGTGCGTCCACTTGGCTTCGCTGGTTTTGCAGCCAAACACATTGCGCGTCTCCGGAGATCTTCTAACCCTCCACGCGTGGGCCGCGCATGCGCCATTGATGCCGTGACAGCACGACAACGGCGACGGTGCAGACGCGCCTCGAGCGTCCGTATAATTGATATCGCAGTAAAAACAAATTTGATTACGCTAACAAGCAAACTCTTAAAACACTCATGCCAGTATGCATACTGAGCTGCAGTGCTCGCGGAGGAAACGCGGCAAACAAACAGTACGGGCACGGTATCATATTTCCTGCAACCACCACACTGGTGAATGAACGTCAGTGTCTCCTGGAAAGCCAATGCAGATGGTTTCACCAGTGGTGTCGGGTTAACCATCACCGGTTGCTGCATCCAATAACTTTCCCCGTTTCGTGGCGAAGGAATCCAAACATAGAGCTAACGTGATTTTGATCTTAAAAAGGCGAAAGCTTGCGCTAGGCCGCGCAAAGCTGAATACACAGCGAAGCTGGCCGATTGATTGCGTCTCTTGGTTGTAGCTAGGTTATCTCTCTCTCTTCTTCTTCTTTCTTTCTTTCTTTCTTTCTTTCTTTCTTTCTTTCTTTCTTCTGTCAGTACAATGCAACCATTGGTTCCCATAAATGCACGTTCTGCAAGTGTGGGTGTATAGACGGTTTCATGCTCGCGATAACAGCAGCGAGCGCGCCGCCCCCAAGAAACTTCCGGTCACGTGCCTTATCAGTCTGCTATGTTTTAACGCATGGTTGCTTCTTTGCCAGTTACACTTCGCAGCTACGTCAGAGGGCAAAACCGGAAGCCGTGCAGGGCCTATAGCGCAGTAGTTATGACGCTCGCCTTCGGACTGTGGCGACGCGGGATCGAATCCTGCCTTGCCAAGAACGTTCATTTTGTCTTATTTATTTCTCGGGCGGCGAGCGCAGACGTGCCAAAATGACATCACGGCGCATGAGCAGTAGCGCGCAGCTGGCGGGAGCTCGGCGGAGCCGTGTCTGTGTGGCGTGGCCTGGTTGCCATGACTACGGCGCGGCAGTTTCGTGCCACACGCACAAATTACGGCTGGCTTAAAACTGCGAAAGAAGACGACGACGCTCGAGCCAATGCTGATGATAACTTCGTGACACACGCACTAATTACGGCTGGCTTAAACAGCTTAGCTGTTAATATATATATATATATATATATATATATATATATATATATATATATATTGTGCTGAAGGTATATTACTTCTCACCTTCAACATCCATTCGCATTCGCGCAGCCCACCTTAACCCACTTTCCGCGATTTAATTATTTGTTCAAGCCTCAGGTAATCATGACTCATAATTAGGATCCTTAGTTTTCGGGTAAAACCCGATAATTCCCGATTTTCGCACCCCGAACAAAATATGAAAATCGGGTTAAACGCGATTTCTCGCCGAAGTTTGCCCTTTCATCAAGGATAATAATAAATGCAGCTGTTGCAAAACTAATGAACACTGCCTACGTATTGTGGGCAAGTGGTCAAGATATATTATAATATTAATATTATGAATATGGATATGCCTCGTTTTCGCTTAATACTCAAGCGAAAACTGGCATATATAAATATATAATATATTCAGTGCGTGGCGGCCTTGAGTGAACTAAAGCTGGTTGCCTTTTAGCAGCCGCGTTTACATGAATACAGCAATGGCGTTTCCTGCACGTGGCGTACATGTAAACGATGGTAATGCTCAAGGAAGCGGTTTAACGTAGCGCTAACGTTGCTCAGCATTGCTCAGCTGATACGTTGAGAGGATGTTTACCCAACCACGCTACGTTCAAAGGGTAACTGATTCGTCTGTTTGGTATTCGATCAATTTTGTTGCAAGAGCGTATATTGGGAACCATTAAAACAGGTCGAATGGCCCACAGGTCTAGGATGGCCACGGAAATGCTTCCAATGCAGTAACAAGGGCTTGTAAGACAAGGAAACTCATCCAACCGACGGCGAAGCATGTCCGTGTGCATTACATTTTTCCTTTGTTAAAAATGTGTGAGAACAAAGTAAAAAACGGTTCATGAAGGCATTCTTTATCTGTCGTTTTCATTAATCGACTTTCTTTTAAATCTACTAATAATGCCGGACAGTGAGGATTTGTGTAGACACGAGTTCGTCGCATGATTTGAGAGCAGCTCTCTTTGCCATTACAAGTTCTGGCGAGTGATTTCGCTTGTTTAAATAAAACGTTTGTGTCCAAAAGGGGGCCGTCGATTGTATCAATCGTTTTTAAAAGAGACCAGAAAAATCCCGAGATTAGGGCTGCCAGACAACCAAAACCCCCCGATTTGTCCCTGGTTTTCGTGCCAGATAACAAACCCCCCGGTATCTAATCAATTTTCCTCTTTAAATATAACAACAGCTTTTTACCCCCTCAAATTCTAAAAAAAACATAAAACCCGGAAACGAAGTACACTACACATAATATCCGCATTGTGTCCTGTGTTATTAAAGTTGACACGTTCGCACAGTGAAGTGGCAGCGATGCAAAGGAAAAATGTCACAGTTTCGCCCTAAGGGCGAAGCAATGAATGCGATAGCAACACAGCAATGTCATACGAAGTAAGGTGAGCGGCTTTGGTAGCAATATGAATTGTAGTAAACACGAGCTGATTAAGTAAGCAGGTGTGCTGCGGCGTAAGTAGACCGACATGAAGAGAGACTCGATGACCACGAGAAGGCGCGTGTGAAACGGTGGTGTTGATGAGAAGCGCTTCCCGTGGGCAGCGCGTGCGAAGGGGACACACCTGTAGCGCTGCACTGCCGATCCGGGCAGCATTACATGTGTAGCGTGCGTTGGAAAATGTGGCCCGACTATTACTAACTGAATGAACAAGCATGGTGTGAGCGCGCACAAACATGAATAGATCACACGGAATGACTGCAGACGACTGTCAAAACGCTGGCAGCAAGCGCATACGCTGCAGCGGGCGCAGGTACGTGCGGTCTATCGCTTCAACAGAAACTGAGCGGCGAATGCACAGTGCATAAAGGCTCAGAGCCGTGTGGAGATAAGAGACGGTGCGGGCGAGCGACGAGCGCGGTTAGTTGGCAGAGTAGAAGTGCGCCCCTCCCCCCCCCCCCGCTCCCTCCGGCGCTGGCTTCCCGCTTCCTTGCTTGCGCGTGGGAGAGGTAAGAGACAGTGCGGGCGAGCGACGAGCGCGGTTGTTGGCAGAGTAGAAGTGCCCCCCCCCCCCCCCCGCTCCCTCCGGCGCTGGCTTCCCGCTTCCTTGCTTGCGCGTGAGAGAGTGCGTTCGCTCTCCGTGATAGCGCGCGTCCCCGCACGCTTCCGCTCGGTCATACGGCGCGCGGCGACGATTTTATCTATACGGAACCTCACGGCGACGGCGACGCCGCCGGAAGAAATCCGGTTGAAGTGTCCATATAATTGCTATCGCAATAAAATGAGACGTATATGAGTTTCCCTCTCCTGAGTTCAGATATACGCAGCACATCGCATTTGTCGTGTATTTCCTCGTTTGGGCCTTCCTGACCTTCCATTCTGTGATTGCTCTACATTTCTATCAAATCGCACAAATTGCCCTTACTCGCTCGGCGCAACTGACGTACACCCGTGAGCAAAGTATACGGACCAGGGATTGAGCGATAAAGCCGATTTTTTGAACTGCCCGCGAATGCAACTTGAAATTGAGGACTGCAGTCCAAACTTGGCATTTCGAACTTTCCAGTGTACTCGTCAGTTTCAGTTTATGCATTTTAATTACGAAGAAATTCAGTTTTTTTCGGCGATCCTGTGGTCCGTATACTTTTGCTCACGGGTGTACATGCGTATATACCTGCATGGGCATGTATAGAACTGGTCCGTTGTGTGGCCCGCGCTTTGGACTGACGTTATCAAAGCGCAAACACGGCGTGTTTTCGGATCAGCCATCTTTATCTCACGCTTCGCACTCTTCAATTAGATTTTTAAAATTAGGTTCACTATCGTAATATTTCACGTGAAACCGTTACGATAATGAAGTTAATTGTGCGTGACATATATCGATATACGTATAAGCACTCGCGGATATGATAGTACAGCTCGCCTGCATTTTAAGATATACTACAAGGGTCGTGATGGAACACACGCAATGGGAAATTATTTAATAAAGAATTACCCATTTTAACGTATCAACGTATCACCTATAGGCTATGTCTGACAGCGTAGTGGAGAACTCCGTGTCACTTTTGTCCGCGTGGAGTGCCTTAACGTGCGCGTAAATTAATGTACACAACCGTTCTTGCTTTACGCCTCCATCGGAATGCGGACGCGCACATTTATTTATCACACATGCTTCTTTAATTTTATAACTCTGATTCTCCTAATATGCGCCCTTCAAAGCACTGGCACCGAAATTAGATATGGAACCACGTGCGGTACTTAAGCAGCATTCAACTCGGCCTCGCAACCACTGTGGCCCGTTGCTGAAAAGTGAATCGGTGACATGACCAAGAGCTGTTATCAACTTGTGCTATCGTACAGGAATGAAGCACGATTGGACACAAGCAAAGTAGGAAACTTGTTTTCGTTCATATGTTCGCTGTGAGTATGGCCCTGTGGTCGGACGAGTTTGGAGCTATGTGGTTTCCATATACATGAAACGCAGAGATACCAAAACGCACTTTCAAAAAACAACTAAGAAAACGCTGTTCAGATTTCTTTCTCTGATTTTTCGTTCCTGCATGGTAGTAAGCGGCTCCTCGTTGCGCTTTGAAACATAAAATCATTTCAAGCGATAATTATCCATGTAATCTAATGACAGGTAACCAAGAGTCCGGCGGGACACCGTCTGGTCAGGTAAGGCATCATTAGTACAACAAATGTAAAAAAAAAACACAAAAAAAAACACAAAGCTTAACTTTTCGGGATCTGTACAGATTTCTTGTTCAGAATGATCCGATCATTATACAAGATTCGTCTATATTAGCCCGAGCACTCATCCCAGGGTTCGAGAACACACGCTGTCCATGATTGCCTTGAAAGTGTTGTTAGTGGTTTGGATAGAAATTCCAGACGTTATCTTGCTGATAAGTTCCTTTCGCTGATAATGGCATTTGCCTCGTCCCACTTTATTGCATGCATTGCCTCATCCCATTTTGAATGTGTGATGTGATGGCATTTGATGCCAAGTGATTTTTGGCGACGTCATTTTTATGTTGTGTATGTTTCCCGTTTCTACGATGTAGACAGGTTCGCAATCTGTGCATGGAATCTTGTAAACCACGCCCGTATACTTTGAGTGGGGCAAATGGTCATTAACGTTGACGAGCTCATTCCTCAGCTTGCTCGTCGGCAGATGCATTCGCAATCCGGACGGCGTATTTCTTGAAAATTCTCAACAGCGGTTCGCTAATTCCATGAATATAGGGGATCGCTGAGCGTTTTTTTTTGTTTCGAGTCTCCCGGGGCGTCTTCTGCATGCCCCTTTGAATGCCGGATCATGACTTGCCGCATCATCTTAATAAAACGCCTCAGGTATAGCCGTTCTGTTTCGTGTCGTTCCAGGCTGTTTCCAGCTCCTCTTTCAAGGCTGCGAAACGCAGCCGCGCTTCGCAGTTCTGCATGTAAAATCAGGTAAACTGAACGTACCAATGCGTACTGATTCATGATTAGAATACATGGCCAAAAGCGCTGCTGTCGAAGAGACTATGGCATACCTCCTGGGCTACTTCCCGTCCTTTGAAAATGAAAGGCTTGACCTCTGCACAGCTCCGCACAGCTCTAAACCAGCTACCTTACTCTCTTTGGGCGAGATCTTTTGACCAAGGCCTCGCATATCACCGCTGCATGTAGAAGGCCACAAAAGTGCTGCTGCAATTTCTGAAGGCTGCCGGACTGAGTGACCATCTGTGATATAGAGCAGATAACTGTTACTACGTCAGTGAAATCAACAGTGGACGTTCTCTTCTTCTCTTAATCTTTCCCTCCCTTTTCCTCTTTCCACGATGTAGGATAGCCAACCGGGCTGAGTCCTGGTTAGCCCCCCTGCCTTTCGTTTATCCTTCTCTCTCTCTCCACCATGGGTCTGGACTCTAGGCTTCCAGTAGACTCTCCGGCAATATGTTTTGCATCCTCCTTCTGTCGTCATCGTCACCCATCATGCTCCTCTTTCTTTACCTTTTTCTCTTTCCCCCAGCGCAGAGTAGCTGGCTCGAGGAATGTACCTCAGGCCGACATCTCTGCATTTCGTATCATTAAAGTTTGCTCGCTCTCTCTCCCAGAGTAAACATAAAGATCAGTAGAAAAAGTTGGGGCCGAATTCACAAAGCTTTTCGTTCGTAAGTGCTCGTTGCCATCGCCTTGCCACCTTCACTAATAATATGTCCTGCACGAGGATTGGCTGTAAGTGTCTCTTACAAATAAATCTAGCGTAAGAGCTTTTTGTAAATACGGGGACTGATGCATCTGTCAAAGGCACGCAACCGTTGTTGTCTGGCTGCGATCTTTTATGGTCCGACAACTACACTATTCAGATTTTTAACCAGATTATAACCCAGATGACTTTAAAGTAACCTCTTTTTAGCAGTAGCAACGATTACCTCATCATATATCTCATTCGTGCGCACAGCACTACGCTTCGATGACGTCCGCCACTGCTCCTATAGAAAGACCACAATATAACTTCTCTTGTGCCTTACGTTTTCATTTATTAGTACGCATTTTCAAACTCCTTAGCTCTATGACCTTGTGTATATGGAAGAATATTTTTTTTTTCACAATTTAATAGATTATATTTATTCCACCGTTTCACAACTACAACGTCAAACTGGGCTCTAAAAGTTCTGGAACTGTTGTTACTCTTGAGATATGATAATATTTACATTGAAATTAACGTTCATTTTACCCGCAGCACAAAAATACCGTTATTTCAAAAACCTATTTCACAGCACAAACATGCCCGTAAAAGTTCGGGAACTGTTGTTACTCTTGAGATATGATAATATTTACATTGAAATTAACGTTCATTTTACCCGCAGCACAAAAATACCGTTATTTCAAAAACCTATTTCACAGCACAAACATGCCCGTAAAAGTTCGGGACGAACGTGAACTCCGAGGCATCTTTTAGCAGATTTTGGCGACGGATAGCTCGAAAGTGATGCTAGCCTTAATATTTCTGCTGCGCATGCATTAATTCACTACTCTTCGGCTTCAATTTCGGAATCAGAATATATGCCGTAGGGTAGTACTAATTAGAAAGTTCTTTAGAATATTTTAGTTAATAAGCGAAATTATCATTGGAAAGTTTATTGCTGCCAGTGTCCGCCTTAGCCACATAGCCTATCAGCAGAAACAGCAGGCGCCTACACTTTAAAGAAAGTATTCCGTATAAAAATAAACACCTGGTATATCGCGCATGCTCTTGCGAAATCTTGATGATGATGCTTTTTAGATGATTATCATTTCCGCTGTGCGGCATGACCGTCATGCAGTTACCACAAGTTGCCGGCAAAGACTCGGCAAGCTCTTCGCTGTAAGATAACCGACCAACTGTGTGCTCTTCACCGACCGTAGAAAGCGAGACATAGTACACCCACCTTATGACAGACACATCACATTCACAGAGCTTCTCGGTTCGTATTCACAAAAAGCTCTTACGCAAGCACTGTTCGTAAGAGCGAATGCAAGCCGATCCTCATGCAGAACACATCATTAGCGAAGGTGACCGGTCTGTTCCAAAAGCACTTTCGGGCGAGAAGCACTTTGGCTTCGACTCTCGTTCGTAGGTACTCTTTGCCATTGGCAGGCCGCTTTTGCTAATGGTGTGTCCAGCTTAAGGATAGGCTGTAAGTTTCTCTTACGAACACTTCTAGAGTCATAAGTTGTTGTTTTTTTTTGTGTGTGCGAATACGGGCCCAGCTACAGTTACGCCAGGCGCGCAAGATCAAAAAGCCAAGCTGGAGCGCGCGCGCGGCCGTGGATTGCGCATGCTGTTTCACCTTTTCAAGGTGGCGGTTTCAAAGCGACAGTTTTTACAGCATAAGCTGTTATGGGCTCATGCGTTCCAATAGCCGTTTCAGTTGGCGATGCTGTCCGGCGCCGCTGCCGCCGCCGGTGTCCGTCGAAGCTATCGCCAGGCTCCTACCAACTATGGGGGGATTGGCCAAGAAATGTTTGGATTGTTTTGAGGAAAAAAAAAAGATTAAAATGCTAGAATGAAACACATGTATGGCATAACTGATTAAATGTAGCAGGCTAGGTGGCTGTTTGTCACCGCCCCGTTTCAAAGGGGATGCCAATAAATCATAATCATCATCAACAGCATCGTATCGTGCCATGCATGGGTCAAGGTATGTGACATGTGCGATGTGTAGTCTCGATACCTCTGTTTACTCTTCTGTACACTTTATGGCACCTCCTCGCAAGTTACGAACCGCTGCTGAAGAAGCGAATCGTAGTGCTACGAGCGCGGCTACAACCAGCCAACGTTGGGCTCAGCAGACCGCTGTGCAGAGAGCAGCACAAGCCGTAGCCCGCCGTCGACGACGCAAAGATACTTCGCCGCGAAGACACTCTAGTGTGTGCTGCCGAAAAGGGAGCTCCTATGGAGCCGCTACTCCAGCTTACGCTGTACTGTGCTGATTGTGCCGCGCAGGCCTGTGACTATTTTGTTCCAGTAGGAAAGTTCAGCTAATTATTGTTTTTTACGCTTATCTCTCAAGTTGTAGTATCATTGCGGCACACGCTAGCCAGAGTCATGCGAAGTAAGTTCGAATAAAGGAAACTATGGACTCCGTACAACCACTGTACAGTACGTTGTGTAAAAGCAGACGCGTTAGGCTTTATCTGTTAAATGGCGGGCGCACAAACTGCATTCATGGAGCGTGTTGTTGCATTTGAATAACGAAGGCAAGACCAATCTTACCGTCACCCTTCCATCTTCGGTCAGTCTGCCCGCGAACAAAGAACGACCTTCACGATTTCGACAAAATTTGGCAAGCTTTTTAAAGAAGGCGACAAAGAGACTGCATAAAAATGACTTGATATCGATGTAAGTCCTCGTTACTTCCGTAAGGTGACTGTATACGGGCGACTATCCGCAAGATTAAACTCGTGGAGGACCACGAAAAGTAACCCGCTCTTGCAGCGGATCTTGTAAAAGATTTTTTTCACTTTGCGTTTAATGCGGACAGGACGCGGACAGGCATGGGGGTTAGTCTGTGTTCATGTGAACGATTAAAATGCACGTTGCATGCATCGAAAGAAGCTACGCACTGCGCGTGCCATGATTTCTTTGAATACGCAGTGCATGGCATCACGCTGTGATGAGCTCAGCCAACAACCAAAATTTGTTGCCGTATATATAGGAATTCATTTCATTAGTGCGTATTCAGTGCTCACATGCCACAGTTTGGGTCCTCTGGTGAGTGTTGTCTGCCAGTGGCATCGCGCCCTCAATTGCTTAATTTCTCCGTAGTGATTTGCCTACGCCGCCTAAATCATGCGACATCGTAACAGAAATATTAACAAGTACATATAATGTATACGTACTTGTTACCATATAGACGTTCACGGTCGTGTTCTGCGATGTGATGTCTGTTAGGCTCCCTAATGATGCTTTCACGGAGCCCCATGCAACAGTGTCCCTTTTCGAGACGCACGTGACGGTGTTTCTTTTTTATATCGAGATTATTTTACTTGTTTTTCGAGCATGCTGCGACTTCATCTCCTTGATGCAGACGCTGCTGAGGTCGAATGTGACTTCGAGCATGGCGTCTGCGAGTTTTCGTCAAGCTGCAAGGGCGGCGACTGCTTCGTTCCAGTTCGGGCAAAGCTGGTGGACGAGGGACCCGCCCACGACCACACGACCAAAGGAGGTCAGTCTCTGGCTGCCGTCGTGGCGTTCTTATTGTTATTCGTGTCCACGTTTAGGATTGCCAAAAAAGTTCCACTACATGCTCCCGCCAGAAGCGTATACTATCGGCGTCGTCAGTGAAGGCGTGTCGGGAACGTCGGGCCTCATCAGCGACGCCGCAGCTGTTTAGTCTTCATGACCTGTGACCTGGGACTGAATTCACAAAGCTTTTCGTTCGTAAGTGCTCTTTGCCATTGGCCGGCACCTTCGCTAATAATATTCCCAGCGTCAGGATTGGCTCGAATTTGCTCCAGCGATCAATTCTAGCGTAAAAGCTTTTTGTAAATACAGGGCCTGTATTTAATTTTATGTGTCTTACTGAAAGAAGAGCAAAGATGACAAATTATTTTTTCCCATTTTCTCTATTATAGTTATACATCGCGCACGAATTGTATGGGTATGGATCACAACGCGTATTACGTTAATCTTCGGTGATTCAGAAAAAAAAAGCATTTACGTTAGAATTGTTCGTGAGAACAAATTTCAGCCAGTCCTGATTCTGGACTTAAGTTCAACGAATACGGCCGGCCAATTGCTGATAGTACTTAGGAACGCGAAGCCTTTTGAATTAGGCTGTTAATTCGTAAGAAGTATATTCGTCATTAGCCGACCGTCCTTGCTAATAGTATGTGCGCTGTAACGATTGACCAAAGCCTGTTCATATGATCCAAATATGCTGCAATGGTATGGGATTTAATTTGAATGGCTTCTGCCTAGCCATTCAAAATCGTGCCACTCGTTTTGCTACCTAATCCGTACCTTCGTCAGCACAGCGTAACCGCCCTTAAAGGTTTCTTATCTTGGGACCCACAAGTAACTTGCCGTTGCTTTTTCAGGCTTTCCTCACTCAACCAGATACATCGCGGTAAGTTTCAAATCAACCTTTCCAACGGCACTGAAAAAGCGCCACTTACGAGTCTCAAAAAAAAAAAAAAAGACACAACAGTATGAAAATTAGATCGATACACTGTGGCACCTCGATTTTCAAGCAATCTTTTTTTCCGCGCAAAATTAAGTCAGTGGAAAAACTTGCCTGATGCCGCTATATCCTCGTGTCTTCACTCGTCCTCTGGTCCCAATTAAACGCCATATTAATCCGCTGTGATTCATGGTCACGACAGGGAAATGGTTGCCTCGCACTTTCAATTCTTTGTTTATGAATGACACATGTGACTAGTGTACATTCATGCTGTCATATTTGATCTCGTTTTAATTTCATATTTCTTGCTGCTCCTTTTAACTAGTATTTCTTGCATATTCGCAATGCACCCCACTACCATAATGCCCTTTGGGCGCATGTAGTATTTAAATGAATGAATGAATGAATGAATGAATGAATGAATGAATGAATGAATGAATGAATGAATGAATGAATGAATATATGCCGATATGATGAAGAGCGTGATTTCTCAGTCACCTATTATTTGCTGTTTAAGTAAATATGGTGTTGGGCTGCTAAGCAAGAGGTCGCGGAATCAAATCCCGGCCACGGTGGCCGCTTTTCGATGGGGGCGAAATGCGAAAACACCCGTGTACTTAGATTGAGGTGCACGTTAAAGAACCCCAGGTGGTCCAAATTATTCCGGAGTCCCCCACTTTGGCGTGCCTCATAATCAGATCGGTGGTTTGGCACGTAAAAACCCATATTAAAAAAAAATTATGTGAGTGCAGTCACTGGACAGAACGCTATTTATTCAGCATTCTTTTTTTTTTCTAATATGAAGAAAACACTGATGAGACCGCAAGCCGGATCAACGTTTGTGGCTGGATGTGATACCGTAATTTGTGATTTTATTTTATAACGCTGGTGACAAGCGGAGATGCAGTCACTAGGAGGATATAAGGTACATAAATTGCATATATCAGAAGCAAGCGTTGCTTTTTTCTATCTATGTTTTGGCCCATGAGTCATGACGCAACGAATACGAATGTCAGCAATGAAGCACGACTTTTCTCGATGTTTGAGAGCTGCTGTTCGGGAAGCTGCGGGTGCCCTGTCCGCATTTAGAATGATGGATAAACGTGTCCACAAGTGTGATGTCAATAAAATGAAAATTAAAAAGGTGTCCGCGCAGTTTTAGCACATAACATCTCACACAAATAGCTTATTTTTGTATCTCTGCCATTATGCTTTGGCTAGTTTCCGATTCATTAATTGCTAAACGTTATCACTGCAACCATTTCGCAATGCATAACCAACTCGCCCAAATCGCCACTCTATCACTACAATTGCGGTGGTGACGGCGGTGACGGCGAACGTCGGCGTGAGCGCACTTGTACACGGCTGTCTCACCTGTAGCACCGCTGTGACATCTAGCTAGCGCGGCGCAATTGACACACAAGCAGGCATGAACCTTCGAGATCTCCGGCACAGCGCGTTGGTAGGAGGCGATATCACAAATACGTGCAGTAATACCCCATGAACTCGAAGTAGTAAAAACTGGAAAAAATTTCGAGATAAGCGGAGTTTCGAGATAGCCGAATTCACGAAAATATAAGCATAACCAACGCGTAAAGCCAACATGACGCCTTTCCAATATGGCGCCGGTAACCGCCGCCGAGTTCCTCACAAAAGCTCAATGTACCAGGAGTGGTACTGTTAGTAGATCATTTTTGCGATATTATACGCGACCCAGCAACCGAAACCTCGAGGTCGTATATAGGCAACGGCGAACCTCGCACATATAAGCGCAAACGCTGTTTACAAGTGGCGGCGCGCTTCGCCTAGGCCGACGCTACTCTTTCTCCGCCCGCGTAATCAATGGGATCAGCCGGCCGAGAACTGTAGATTAGGGTTGAGGGTGAAGTAGGATCAAGTCAAGCAAAAGGCATTGGGAGAAAATTGCAGGCCTGGGCCGGTATTTTGTAGCGATGTGTTATGCTTTATTCTATGCTAGTCTTATCATCCACCGCTCACGGCCGGCTGATCCCGTTGATAACGTGAGCGGACCGTCGCTCTGACCGCTGACCAAGCGCGAAAAGCACGAAAAGGCATTAGCATCGGAAAAGGCATCGCTACAAAATACCGGCACCTGGTTTCACTTTTTGGCGATACCACAGCTGCGAAAAATAGCAAAAAAAAAAAAAAAACGTTTCGGTATGCTGTCTTTTTTTCAGCATTTTCGCAGTCTAGGTTTCGAGATATCCGGAGTTCGGCGCAGTGGCGTTTCGAGATCAGGGGTGAAAAACCCATGGAGTTCACACTGTGCCAGGGAAAAAATTCGACTTATCCGATAATCCAACATATCAAAGTTCAAGTTAACGAGGATTTACTGCATACGAGCTTTTTCAGCGCTTTACGACACGCGGGATTACTTTCGCAGTAAAATGCTCATCACCTAAGCGTTGAATCCTGATAATGTGCGCGATATGCACGTTCCTCTCAAGTTCCCACGTTCAAAAAAAAAAAAAAAAAGAGCGGGCAGGTCTGCACTCGGTCGTGCAAAGTTAGGCACCGCGAAAGTGTCGATCCTCAAGTCTTACTGGCTGCTACTGCTACATAGGTATTAACTTGGTTGCTGCTATAGGTCTTAACTTGGTTTAACATAACTACGCATGTAGGGAAGGTATTCTCGAGTGATCATTTTCGGAGGTATCTTTCCTTTCACGACATTTCTCGGACTAGCGCTGGACACGTCGGCGTCGACGTCCCACGTGGTACAACACGAAAAAGGAGAGCGAAACTGAAATAGCCGCTTTTAGAATTACATTGCGCTGTGCTGATACTGTCCAACGCTATAATTCCATGCGGCGCATTAAAAAACATTGATCACCGGTAATCGATATTCCATAGCGCAGTTAGGAAGAATTTAACGACACCATAGGCCGTAGGAGCAGTTTTTCAGACCACATATGCATGCACTCACTCACCTCACATGTTTTCTGGCACAGGACGTCACTGTTCCAACTAAACATGCATTGCTATCATGCGAGAAATCATTGGCCTCTAATTAACATTTACCTACATATGTTTATTCTCCTGTGGGCACACTGCGGGCCCGCATTGATAAAAACGGCTATAATTGTTGGTAAGAGCGAACTCCAGCCAATCCTGATGCTGGACATACCATCGGCGAAGGTGGCCAGCCCGTCGCAAACAGCACTTACAAAGGAAAAGCTTTGTAAATTGTGCCCCTGTCTCGGGGGCAAGTCTTCCCATTCTTCCGCCTGAATCTGTCCAATATTCTTAAGCGCGATGCACGTGCTGCCCATCGGCGCAGGTGATGGCTGGTACAGCCGAGCTCAGTTCTCGAAGAACTCCTGGTACGAGTCAGTGGCCCGGCTGGAGCTGTCGATCGCGGGGCCCTTTTGCTTCTCGGCTTGGGTGCACGTATCTGGCCTCAAACTGCCGCGCGTCGAGATGGCCTCGCGCCAGCTGGACGCTGACTGGTTTGTGGACGAGGCCGACAAGGAGCGCGTTTTCTACCGGGCGCAGTCATCGTATCCGGAACTCTGGCGCAACGTGCTCTACTACGAGGACCGTCGGGGTAGCATGCAGGTGAGAGGAACTATCACCGTGGTCGCGTGTGCCCTGCGCATCACTGGTCTGCAGCGGCTGAGAAACGACGCTGAACGGTGTCTGTCGAGTCTGCATTCTGCAAGCACGTATTGATGCTCCGTTTTTACAGTGCTATGGCGAGTAAACTTCAGTAGCTGGCCTCCTTAGTCGAATACATGCGCGACGCATTAATCATCTCGTTGGCATAAGGGAACTAATTGGAATGGAAGTTTTTGTATTTGAAAATAAAAGTCGTTCTCTAGTTTATATTTGCAGCCGGAGCCGAATTCACAAAGTTTTAATTTCATAAGAAATGTTTCTTATGAACCGGACAGACTCGCTAATGTTTTGTTCGCTCTCACGATTGAACAGCACCTGCTCTTACGGACAGCTCTGACTTACGAAGTGCTTTGTTAATATGCGCTAAGGTTCTTGATTGAACACCTTAAATTTATTTAAAGCACTGACAAAACTCATGTTCAGTGCAATTTCGCATGACGGACATTGAGTATTTATAATTCATGACTTTGTAAGCATAATCTGTTTGGTCGTGTAATGTTAACAAATATCAACATTGCACATGGATCTAGAACATACTATTGTACTGTGAATAAATAGTTTGCAAAACTCACTTGCGTGAAGGATGTACTTTATGTAAACTGCAAATTTCGGGAATAGAGTTGTATGCTTTAAACACTCTCCAAGTTGATATACATTTTCTTTGTTGAGTTAATTGTGATCTACCAAAAGTTTCGTTTCTATTACATATTTTAACAGATTTTTGAACATTAAGAATACTACCCCCAACGATCACTAATATTTAACTGCTTTTCTATGAAATGCAACCAATTTCTTTAGAATCAGCTTACCGGTTTTCTAAGGAGAGCATTTCTGCTTTTCAGCTAGACCATCCTCCAATGTTAGATCGGTGAATTACACTTTTGGAATTACAAGTTGACCGCTTTAAAAAAATCTAGAGTGGAGGTTTGACATGCAAAAAAAACGACTCAAACATGATACCCGTGTCAGCGCGTCCTTTGAATTCTCAAAGCAGACCCCTGTTTTGTCACAGCTTTTGGTAACTATTAATCGAGGCTAGATGACTGTTGATCATTAAATCACGAATACGATTGAATTCGAACATACTTAGATGAAATCTCAGCAGTTTTTGTGTACACAAGAACTTATTTTTTTTTAATGTTATATTATAAATACTTACCTTTTTCGACAGGAGAAAGCCTTGCGCAAATAAAACAAAACAAAAATTGTCACATCACTTAATATCACATATCATCGGTGAAATCAGTTACACATTTCCTTTCGCTTTTCTCTGCTATTTGCCCATTTTGTGCCAAACTAGCGCTGATATAGTTTTATTAGAATTATCAACCTATTGTAATTCAATGTTGACATTTAGCATGAGAGACAGCAGTATATGTGTGCTAAGGACATTAGTAGAAAAAGCTGTGTTTTGTCCTGTTTTATTTTCAATCATTCGTTAAGGTTCCTCCTTTCCTTTCGTCAATTTTATTTCCTTTTTTTTCGGTAGCAATGTTTGCATTTCAGAAACAGTGCGTGAAAAATAGTTGTCTATCTGTTTGTTTCTTTCTTGCGTCTCTGCATGCTTTCCTCGCCAGATAAAGAACCGTCGTTGACTTAGGACGCATTGAATACAGTAGCGTTCAAGTTGTTCATTTCCGTGTGCAGATAGAGATTCGAGCTTGGCACTTTCCCAATGGATCCGTCGCTGTCGATGATTTGAGCGTGTCCAAAGGATCGTGCCCCTCAGGTAAATAAAAATTCTGCTCGTCCGGGAGCACTACGCGTCCATTTTGAAATTGCTGCATTATGGGTGAAAGTCGCACATTGTGCCACTCATGTGTGGACGCTAAGTGTCTTTATGTCGTATGAATGTTTAATCGCAGTAGAGTTATTTTGTAACTACAAACGCAATATCTCTAGCGTAACTTTTGTCACCTGTATGTTTTGCGACCTGCGCACGCGCAACTTCTGCATACAACATTCCAGGAACCACATGTAATTTGATATTTAGAAACAAAAATATGATTTTCGGTCTGTGCCATACAGAGGGACGCCCCATAATCGCTTCGACATCTGACGGTGAACGCGCTCAGGAAATGCGCATTACTTTATTTTTGGTGTTGGCGTGCAGCCTTTTCTTTATTCAGAGCAATGTGGTCTACTGTGCTAGCGTATCGCCCTTCACTACTTTCAGATTTTCAACGATGAGTACATATATTCAGAGGGTTGCACTGGCAGGTTAAATGCTGCCTCTTTTGACATTTTCTTCTTCCTTTTTTTATTTTCTTTGCAGACCCCGTGGACGGATCGTGTTCGTTCGACCGATCTGTGTGTGGCTACCAGAACGCAGTCGGCGGCAGCGGTAACAAATGGATAAGAATCCCACCGGGCCGCTCCGCGAGCAGGAACAAGGCTGTGACTCTGGACCACACCACCGACACGATATGGGGTACGCGTGCGGCAGAGCATTAATCAGAGGGGTCACGACTGTGCGTTTCGAACGTTTGTTTTGACGCATTCATCCCTTGATGGCTTTGTCCCTCTCTGCACACTACAGAAAACACTTAAAAAACAGACACCAGTATTAAATTTAATGAAAATCTGCTTTTTTTATATGTGAGGCTGGAATGGCCAACATATTGGCACCTGGTCCAGATACATCATATATTCCATCAAAGTGACAGATTTTTGTTGTATGGAGCTGTCTAATAGCAGTTTAACCTCGCAATATAGGACGATTCTCGTCTCCCGTATTTTACGGCTTGTATTTTGTACGGTCTTTTCCGCAGGTGGTTACGTCAGTCTGCTGGTCCCGGCCAACACTGTGACCTCGAAAATCCTCACTTCCCCGATGCTCAGCGCGTCTGCAGAAAAACGCACTCGATGCATCAGGTTCTTCTACTTTGCCCCCGCACCAAAACAGCACAGTGGACTCGAGCTTTTGCTGAGCAAGGGCTCCGCACTGGCGAGCGATGGGCAATGGTCTGGTGAGTGGCCGTGCGCGTTGCTGCTTCAGGTTCTGTGGCACGATGATTGCGTCCTTGCGTATTGACGCCGGTATAGTGTGTCGACGCCTCAAGCGTACAGTGCCGTGGCATCTGGACCACCGCTATGGACATTTGGCGGAAAGGAATGTGGGTCGAAAATTTCCGGCATAAATATGAGCCCTGTGGCATTGTCGCACGAGAGAGCAAGTGATCTATTATATACACGATTGTAGGTCCCCTACTGTATACAATGGGATAATATTTCGCTAGAATGTTCGCGGAATCGTTGTCTACAGGTCGCGCGCGTCCAGTTAAAGCTGGAATACCAAAAGCATGCATCAGGGGCGCTATAACATAAAGCTATTCCAAAGTTTCCATTTCTGCAATCAGCCCTCAACAGTTGGTCAAAATTTGTCTGGGCCACCCCCAATTCGCTTGGTTGTCACGCAACGTTAGGAAAACCGCGAAAGCTCCTTGTCTGATGTGACGTGTGCACACTGATTATGCATCATTAGATTGAACAAAGGAAAAAAAACTTATTCTAAGCCTTTTTTACCATAATCAAAAGTTTTCGGGCCGTGACCACTTCGCCTGTCTGTCACGCGACGTCACAGAACCGCGAAAGCTCACCACGTCAAAGTGGCGTGTACGCATTGAAAATGCCATTACTATGCCGAAGAAAACTGATCTTTTTTTTTTTTTTTCGGAATAGCCGGAGACTTTCGGAACCGTTCCGAAATGAATAGAAGATGGCTGCCCGCCGATCGCTCTGGCACTGACTACTCGGAGCTGCCGGGGTGAATGGATTTATTTGCGCATAATATAAAATTTTCCGTGGCAGTATAACGTCGTCGAGCCCTTTCGGCGCGTACACAGCATCGCTCTGCCAAATTTTCTTTGCTGAGGATCAGTTTTATCAGCGTTGCTACCCTTCCGTTGTACGCCGCCGTGATTTTCTACCAGACACCGAAAGCTTAACAATAAGAACCACCCTCCTCATCAGGTTATATACTTTCACTGGGCTAGCTCGGCCCCACCGAAACCCTCTCCACTTCTGCGCGCTCCTTGCCTCTGGTCAGCCAATTAGATAAGGAAAATCTGTCCAGTGATCGGCAATGCTATTGGTTTTGAAAGCAAACAAAAGGGACCTCCTATAAACGAGGAAAGCGTTTCGTTGGCCTGTTCAAGTAACCCTGCGAGTCACCGCTCGATGCTTGCGTTGGCGGTTACGTAAGTATGACGTCAGTAGTTTGGAATAAAAACAGATTGTAAAAGTTTTACATTGTAGGGCTCCAGAAATCTTCAATCCTGCAGAATAATTCTAGTGCAAGGCCGCAGCAGGGGGTAAAATTTCGATTGCTTTGGTGCTTCTTACTTTGGAGTCTTTTGTAAGTGGCACCTTCTAAATCTTTGTTGTAAGGTGGGGAATATAATGGGGCAAGGGGGTGTTGGGAATGTCGCATGCGTCACAGACTTTGTTTTGTGTTGCACTGACATATACATATACTTCGCTTGTACTTGGGGTCTTTGCAGACATAGGATGGCTCTGGGGTGTCGACTACAACTCTCTCATAAGTGGTGCCTGGATGCCAGCTGAGGTCGGCTTCATGGCTTCGGACAATTATGAGGTCATTGTCTAGCACGGTTTCACACTGCACTCCGTTATCCAGCGTTCCTTTAGACATTTAAAACTAAATTTTAGCATCATACAAGATACCCTTAAGGAATAGTTTTATTTTTCTATAACAAAGCCTGTGGTATAGGACGAGTATGATACAGAGCAAACCAACAAACTTGAAAAGACACGCGACAAACTATCCACTAGTGCAGAAACAGGTACTGCAAGTTCGTAGAAGATATGTAAGGCTTAACCACAGTTGTGAAACACCCCAATAACGCCTATGGCGTCGTCATAGGCGCTCTTTCTCCAAGCCAGTTTGGATGTCAGAGTGCTTACCAAAACGAAGCAGTTGTTCGCATTTCTCCCACAAAGACTCCGTTGTACAAAACTAGATGTGGCGAGGATGTGATTCCAGCCGAAATGGTTATTTAAACCGAAATGGTTATTTCTGGCCACTTTGTCTATAACGAACATAACTGCACAGACAGACAGACAGACAGACAGACAAGAAACTTTATTTTGTCCTAAGGGACTATGTCGTAGTCGCGGGCCGCACCTGCACCGGGGGCGGAAGACCGTGATCTTCGGCCCTTTCGCAGGCCCTTTGGACAGCCCGAAGCTGGATTGAAAGGTCGTCGCTCTTGACGGCTTCTTCCCAGTCTTCTTGCCTGTTAAAAGGCGAGTGGTGCTTCTGTGCTTCTACGATTTCAATACTTATTTATATGTAGGCTACCACTTTTGACACTATAATGGTCAGCATAAGGGCACTCTCAACTTTAAAATTTTGGTGCAACAAAACAAGAACAAGTATACTTTCTCACAGAAACATATTCAACACATCTTGTGTAGACGTACCCCTGATACCAAATACGAGATTTGCATTTGTGTGAAATCAAACAAAGAATGTATGAAAAAGTAACATTGCAGCCAGTCGTTTGCTTTGTGATAATGCGTGTGTTTTTTGCATGCCGTGTATGTTTAACGTCATTTTAAATGTATAATTGAAAATCGCACTTTTCTATGGGCTACAATTACACGGTAGCGCCAGCGAAAGCAGTGCAGCACACATTACAATATGTTAAACTTAAGTTTAATAAGATAACTGTCTATAAGCTCAAAAGCGGATATTATATGGAGTCATTTCTTTCCGAGACGCACGATGCTTTACTGATGACCAGCAAATGCG
The DNA here is from genome assembly GCF_013339745.2 of Dermacentor silvarum. Classification (NCBI taxonomy): domain Eukaryota; kingdom Metazoa; phylum Arthropoda; class Arachnida; order Ixodida; family Ixodidae; genus Dermacentor; species Dermacentor silvarum. Next base: position 106,918,101 of record NC_051154.1, on the reverse strand, counting down.
CGCGCATGCTTTGTGCTGTTGAATTACTTCTTCGCGGTATACAAACAACTAAGCGATTCCTCTCTGCTTGCACCTGCAGCTTCACTTTCGTTGCTACGTCGAACGTGCTTGGAACAGCTCGTGGTACTGTGCCGTGGACGACATCGAGGTTTACGCATGCGGCGACCAGAAAGGTTAGAACAGAAGCGGCAGTTTTCTGGGTGTATATACATATATACAGCCGCCTAGGCCCGTATTTTGTAGCGACGCCTTTCCGATGCTAATGCCTTTTCGCGCTTTTCGCGCTTGGTCAGTGGTCAGAGCAACGTTCCGCTCACGTTATCAACGGGATCAGCCTGCCGCGAGTGGTGGATGATAAGACTAGTATAGAATAAGGCATAAGGCATCGGTATACAAAATACTGGCCCTAATCTTCAATCATTTGCCTTGCTTTAAGCATCGAACTAAACGGCGCAATATTTTACTCGATCTCGGCATTCGCCCACTGCAAGTTGCTCGCTTTTGCGCTATAGTAGGATACAACTTAAAAAAAAAGACAGCAGTTGGCAACAAAGGCACACGGACCGCGCGGGGTTGTGTTAGTCCGCCAGCCAATCACAGAAGCAAACAAGATCGTCGCCATGCGGCCTTTTCTAAACGGCGTCGTACTTGATACGACTGTACGTGTCGTACTTGTACGTTCCACTATAATAGACAAGTGAAAACGTATAAAATTACGCACTTATAATTTTATTTCTGTAATAAACTTTTTAAAGCACAAACAAGCGACAAGGCACAAAAGGAAGCTCAATGCTACCCTGTGTTTGACAGGACAGGACAAGGCGCCTGTCCTGTGTTTGACCTTCCTTTTGTGCTTCGTCTCTTGTTTACGCTTTAAAACGTTTATCAAGTATGCACCAACTAGGCCCACAGAAAGTTCTAATCCTTATTTTTGTGGTTACCTCCTTATTTAGGTAACAGGGAAAGGTTGAGGTATGGACTATTTGCAGCCTCGCGGAGGAACAGTCGCTGGCGGTTATGAGGGCATGGGCGGGGGCTTTACTGCAGACTTAAGTTGTATCCGACTATGGTATGTAAATTAACGCGACAATGCATCTCATTGTTCTAAGCGTACCTCACACCCTATATATATCTAAAACCGACCATGGTATTATGTTGTCTTTTTTTTTTTTTTTGCGAGAAAGGAGTCGCTGATTACTGGTGTTGAGCTGTGCGCTGTCAGTCACCAGAGAAATATTCTCAACGCAGGAAAGAAAATCGGTTGCAACTTCGATGACGGTAATCTGTGCAACTGGACGGATTCGCCGGAGCCGTCGGGCGCCGCTGGCCAATGGAGATTGAGTGACCTCCACTGGGGAGAGCCGCACTTTCCCGATCGAGACCACACCCGCGGCACGTCTGAAGGTGCGAAGCCTTGGCGCTTTAGCTACTCAGAATTTCGTAATGCTTCCCAGGGAAAAGTTGCAGTATTGTGCAGTGGCGTAGCCAGAATTTTTTTCGGGGGGGGGGGGGGGGGGGGGGGCTCAAGTTGCAACGCGGCCTCCTCCTTATAAAAGTGGTCGAGGCATCAATACATCAATAATAACTGCATTGCCATTGCAATGCCATTGTATATTAGGTGCTGAAAACGAGTTATTAACGCTACGCACAGTCAAGACAAGTAAATTATGTGTTTGTTTCGTAAAAGAATAGCTTCGTATGTCCCAAAAGTGGACCAGTAATAGCGATACCAGTGCGTCCGCGTTT